>NC_081409.1:186716581-186919081 GCF_030272615.1 Cryptomeria japonica
GGTTCACTACCCAAAAATTTATTTGCCTATTTTCCCAAGTATTTTTTCTTTCTAAGTAGATTGGACTCATTATTGTTAAATAATATCCAAATATGAAATGGTTGTTATAAATGAATAAACCAATATTTAAAACTATTTCCCCATCAATTTTATAAGTGAAATTGATTAGATGAAACATTTGAGGCTTAGGTGAAGTCATAGATGATGAATGATAAGTATTTTACTACTTATTGTTGATTAGAGGAAGATTAACTAACCAAAACATTATCTTCCTTGGAAAGAGGTATCAATAATTAAATAGAAGAGATAGGTCTACAATTGTTCTACCATCTAAAGTATAATTATATATAAAATTTCACTATATTCTAGTAGTTAAATAAATATTGCACTATAGGCTATCCACCTTTTAACAATCAGTCATTTTATACTCATAGTAGGCTAAAGCAAACAACTAGCTTTTTTATAAAATTAAATGTATTTTTTAAAAGATGCAACCTTGTGATGAATGTTACCTCTTCTTGCTTGATCTCATGATTTTTTAGCCACATCTAGTACATACTTGGTATTTTATCATGCATTTTTAGACAACAAAAATAATATGTCAATAGCTCCTTTAAAAAACATCAAAAAAACTTAAACTTGGCCCTTACGTTGATGGGAACTATAATCTTAATTCATAGAAGTCTTATTTATTCATATGGAAGGAGATCATATAAGAAGACGAGGAATAAAAAAATATAACTTTTGTATGGAAACCATCAACTATGGATGTTTGACTACTTGTGGTTAGAAAGGTAAAGGCATAAAAGTAATAGTTCACTTGAGAAAAGGGTTAGAAGGGAATGGTCTCCATGGGTAGACATTATGTTAGAATTACTAAATTAAAGTGGAATGTGAGAGGAGTTTACTAAAAAATAAAAGAATAAAAGTGGTTAACTTTATGTTCACTTGGTTGTCTTGAGGGAAATCCCTCTCTTAAACTCATGCCTAGCATTATAGTTCACCAACGAATACTAAAATTAGACTTATAACTATTGGATTAATTTCAATCCAAGTGTAGGGTAGTAGAAAATAGTCATTGGATGTCCAACAGATTCTCAACCTTATTGGCTTTTGTTAGGCAAGCTTGGAATCTACTATTGGTTGGAAGTTGGCATAACATCTTGGGTATAAACAACTCATTGAAACTTTCATATTATAACAAAACCATGATTATTAATAGCTCCATAGAAGCAGCTGGACTAGGAAACTAACCACTTACAAATTAGGATTCTCTTCTTTAGTTATAGTGTTGAGCCAAGTATAGGCATTAGCTTTTAGATCAACAAGTAGATTTAGCACCCTATGAGGGCATAGGTAGAGGATTGTATTCCTGTAATACATAGACTAGTCATGTCTATCCAAGGTGATCATCAAAGGATAAATCCTATGACCCTCTAAAGATATGTTGGCAATTTGGAGGAATTGATTATGTGTTGCATTGATGTTTGTCATTGATGTCAACACTACCCGTTTTGTTGTCTATTGACTTTCGATAGAGTGGTTGGATTATGATGTTGATCTAGAGATTCTTCTCTGGTATGCTCTGGTTTTTGGAATTGGTTATTCATGTGTTCCTGATGTATATCACATTTAGTTGGTTCGGGATTTGATGATCTGGATGTTGTCATTTGTTCTAGTAAGCCTTTTGGTTACCGGTAAGGGTTTTACGGACAGAGCTTTGTTGAAGATATTTTGATGAATCTGATAAGTGGTGTTGGTGTGGCTTCTAGGAGCTTATCAGGATGTTGATGGTTATCATGTTCATGTTCCAGTTGATCGGTGGTGTTTCATTTGGCTTATGGTGACCTATTTTAGGTCTGGACTTATTCTACTAGGTTATGGACCGGTTTATGTAATGTGTTGGTTGATGCTTCCGATGTGTTACCGATTAGATTTATTGATTGGTTTATGTTGTTTTGGTCTTAGGTCGACTTGGTTTATCATTGGATTGCGAGTTTACATTATGGATTTATTATATTATCTTTTAGGTGGCCAACTTAATTGTTTAGGTCCCAGGTTGATATATATATATATGATGTAAGATCTCTTTGTAGATCATGGTTACAGATGGTTATGGGATTATTTGTGTGCAAATAAGGTTGTAATAATATGCGTAAGTTTTTGTCGATCATAGGTGATCGAATTGGGTTTGTGTAAGAGGTTTAACACCTCCGATATTGAGCTTTACTGGAATTGTACTCAAGTATAGGAGATGTTATTCTTGCAGTTCACTCATCTTTCTAGATTGTAGTCTAGATTTCTTTGTAGTCAATGAGGCTCCTTTTGTGATGAGCAGTAAGCTCTGGGTTGTTAGCCTTTCTGCATGTGTAGGCCCCTTTTTATTGTAATCACATACTTGTTGCAGAAGTATTATCTGACTGTGGGTAGGCTTCCCCCCATGATTTTTCCCTTTTCTGAGTTTTCCACATATAAATCTTGGTGTTATGTGTTGTGGATGGATGGTAGTTGTTCTATTATTCATATTTGTGCTTAATTGTTATATTTGATATTCCAGTATTTGGTTTATGCATTCTGGTAAAAGGTTTTGTGTGCTTGAATTTTTATAATCTATTGAAAACTAATTCACCCCCTCCCCCTCTTAGTTGTCCATCGGTTATCCTAATAATTGGTAACAGAGCCTGGTCATCTTTGGAGAAGCTTAACTACTTGAGGAAGATCTTGTGGCATCTAATAGTTCATCTACAACTATTTTTTGGAGAGAAACTCCTAAGCTTGATTCAACAAATTACAAAGTATGGAAGATTCAGATGGAGACTCATTTGAGATGTATTGGGAAAGAGATTTGGAGATCACTGAGAAAGACTATTCACCTTATAATCTGGTATTTGACAATCCTCCTCTGGCAGACTTGGACAAGATCATTAAAAGGGACTATAGAGTTATAGAAGCCCTCTTAAGTGCACTTTCTAATCAGCAAATAATGAGATTAACTGACAAATCATCTATAAAATCTATATGGGATAAGTTGGAGACTCTGAATCAAGGTGACCCTAATGTTAAAATTGCTAAACTTGATGGTTACCGGGTGAGGTATGAGAACCTGAAAATGGAGGAAGATGAAAGGATTGTTGCTTTAATGGAGAGAGTTAATGAAATTGTTATGGGAATTTGGTATTGTAGTGGATCTCTGAGCAAAGATGAGATTGTTTCTAAAGTATTGAGAGCTTTGGCATCGGCTTACAAGATAAAGACTACTGTAATTAATGAGCTAAGAACAATGTCTAAAACTTCTGTTAACAGGGATACTTTGGTTGAAAAGTTATCTGCCTTTGAGCTTGAAGAATTTGGTCCTCAAGGAGTTGCAAAGACTGAATCTTTTTTTCATACATATACGTCATCAACCGGAAAGAGTGATTGGAAAGCCTTATATGCTAAGGAACTAGAGGAAATGAAGAAAGGACATGAAGAGTTTGAGAAACTTAAAGACATAATTGCTACAAGAGTACCTAAAGGTCTAGCAGGAAGTAAGTATGAAGGAAAATCACCTTTTAAATGTTTTGTATGGAATAAGATAGGTCATTTTGCATCTATATATCTTGAAAGGAATTCAAGATTTGAGGAGAAATCTAGAAGATCTTTTAGGCCTAACCATGATTATCAGAACAAGCATAAGTATAGGAGAAACAAAGACAAATCATGCTACTATGGGATGAGGAAAGTGTGACCCATTCTGATGATGAATTGGCATAAAATTCAACTAGTGGATCTGGCAATGGAAAGGAATGGGTATTTTTGGCTATCAAGGAAGATGCTCCGGAACCTGTCATTCAAAATGAGGAGAAGGCCATTGCTACTAAAGTTCAAGACAAGGATGAATGGGTGATAGATAGTGGATGCTCACATCATATGACTGGAGATAAAAGGAAGTTTCTATCTTTGCAAGAATTTGATGGTGGTCTGGTTAGATTTGGAGATGAAAAAGAATGCATAATCATAGGAAGAGGAACTATATCATTGGATGGTAAGCATAACACTAATAATGTTTATTATATTGAAGGTTTAAGGTATAATCTTTTGAGTCTAGGACAGTTGGTGGATAAGGGATTTCAATTATAGTTCAAGGATGGAAAATGAAAAATCATCAACAGATATGGATTGGAGATTGCAACTGGTACTTAGACTAAAGGTAACATCTTTCATTTGAACTCTAGTGAGAAGACATGTTTGATTTCACAAATTAACGAGTGTTGGCTATGGCATAAGAGGTTGTGTCATGTGAATTTTGATTGCATTGTAAAGATCAGTTCAACTAAGGCAATTAGAGATATACCTAAGGTTGTGAAGTTGTATAATTTGATATGCAAGGAATGTCAAATGGGAAATCAAGTCAGAACTTCTTCTAAGAGTATTAAAGACAAATCTAATGATGTTCTTGATCTTATTCATACTGATTTGTGTGGTCCTTCTAGAATAAAAAGTTTTTCAGGGTGATAGATATTTCATGCTAATCATCAATGACTATTCTAGAATTATGTTAGTTACTTTTCTAAGGGAGAAGTCTAAAACCTTTGAAAAGTTCAAGATCTTTAAAGCTAAAGTTGAGACAGAGACAGGGTTAAAGATTAAATGCTTAAGGTCTAATCAGGGTGGTGAATTCATATCCAATGAATTTAACAACTATTGTGAGAAGAATGGGATAAGGAGACAGTTGTCTGCACCTCAGACACCTCAGCAGAATGGTGTTGTGGAAAGAAAGAACAAAACTATATTGGATACAGCTAGAACTATGATGATGGAAGCTAATCTGCCTCATATCTATTGGAGAGAAGTTGTGAGCATGGTGGTATACACATTAAACACAGTTCATATCAAAGGAGACACTTGTAAGAGACCTTATGAGTTATGGTTTGGTCATGCACTTACATTTAAGTATTTCAGAATCTTTGGTAGTAAATGCTATGTCAAAAGAGATGATTCCATTGGAAAGTTTGATCCTATATATGATGAAGGGATATTTCTTGGTTATTCTAATGAAAGCAAAGAATATAAATGTTATAACAAAAGATTTTAGAAAATTATGGAGAGTGCTAATGTAAAGGTGGATCAACAGTACAAAGGTTAAATCAGAACTTATGAGAGAGAACCGAAAGTGGAAATGATCATAATTGAATCGATAGCACCTGTACTAGAACAGAATGTTGAACCAATTACCCCAATAGTATTAGAAAATTCAACAGTAACTGAAGATCAGAGCAGAGAAATAGAAAGTCAGAAGACTCCTAGGTATATAAGGTTAAATCATTCAGAATATCAGATCATTGGAGACAAGAGAAAATGAGTAATGACAAGAAGAAGGTTGGCAACTGAAGAGGTATGTTTAATTTCTCAAGTTGAACTGGATCAATAATTGAAGCTTGTAAAGATGAATATTGGACGAAAGCTATGGAAGAGGAATTAGATCAGATAGAAAAGAACAACACATGGACTTTAGTTCCCTAGCCTAAAAATAAGAATGTTATTGGAACTAAATGGGTCTCTAGGAATAAATTGAATGAGGATGGACAAGTTGTGAGGAATAAATCTAGATTGGTATGTAAAGGATATTATCAGAAGGAAGAAATTGACCATGATGAGACTTTTTCTCTGGTAGCTAGGATTGAAGCTGTGAGACTATTTCTTGCTTATGCTGCCCATAAGAAATACAAGGTTTATCAGATGGATGTTAAATGTGCAATTTTTAATGGAGATCTTGAAGAGGAAGTTTATATTGAGCAACCTGATGGATTTTCACTTTTAGATGACAAAAAAATGGTTTACAGGTTAAGGAAAGCTTTATATGGATTGAAACAAGCCCCTAGAGCTTGGTATGATAGATTGGACAAATATCTTTTGAAGCTTGGTTTTATTAAAGTTAATGCTAACAATAACTAATATTATAAGATCCTTGATGATGACATGTCGATTGTTGAAATCTTTGTTGATGATATCATTTTTGGAGGTGAAGATAAGTTATGTATGGAATTCTCCGATAAAATGAAGAATGAATTTGAGATGTCTATGATTGGGGAGATGAAATTTTTCTTAGGTTTGCAGATTACTCAGACTGATAAAGGTATTCTCATATGTCAAACTAAGTATGCTCGAGAGTTGTTGAAGAAATTTGGTATGGAAAATTCTAAACCAGCTGGTACTCCTATGGTTACAAGCGAGAAATTGACAAAGAAAGATGTATCAACTTTGGTAAATCCTATAAGATATAAATCTATGATTGGAGGTTTTTTATATTTGAATAAGACTAGACTGGATATAGTGAATGCAATTTGTATTGTATCAAGATATCAGAGTGATCCTAGAGAGAATCATGTGAGTGTGGTGAAAAGGATTTTTAGGTATTTACAAGGAACAACTAAGTATGGTTTGTGGTATCCTAAAGATGATGACTTTACACTAAGTACATATATACAGATGCAGATTGGGCTGGAGATGTTGATGACTAGAAGATCACATCCAGTGGAGCTTTCTTTCTTGGAAAGAAACTTGTTTCATCGATCAGCAAGAAACAGTCATGTACTTCTTTATCTACTATTGAAGTTGAGTATGTTGTTGCTGCTACTAACTGTACACAAATTATGTGGATGAAGCAAATGTTGAAGGATATAAAGGTAGATTGCAATGAACCATTAGTTATTCACTGTGATAACTCTACTGCTATTGACATATCAAAGAATCTGGTATTTCATTCTAAGACAAAGCACATATCAATCAAGTATAAGTTTTTGAAGGAGAAGGTGGAAGCAAATGAAGTCAAATTGGCTTCTGTGAACAGTAAAGAGCAGATTGCAGATATCTTCACTAAACCTTTGCCCAATGAATCATTTGAGTACTTCAGAGACAGATTGGGGGTCTTTGCCCCTCTAGTAGAGACTTGAGTGATACTGATTGGCATTAGTCTTGTATGCATTTATCAGAGCTATCATTCATTCTGGATTGATGTGTTGGTGCTACTACTCAGGGTGAGTAGTCAGTTGTGTGGTTCAGAGGATTTATGATTTTTCTTTGATGTTTATGTCAGATTTCTGGCATTGATGTCAAACGGGGAGAGATATTCATGTGAAAAACAAATCTTAATAGTAATATCAGTCAAGGGGAGAGATCAGAGATTAACCGAGATATATTGGTTCAGATTTTCATTGTCATATCATTTTGGGGAGATTGTTGGTTGTCTTCCTTGGGGCAGACTTGTTTGGAATTTCTTGGCACTTGGATGTTTTTCACATCTAGTGTTGCCATCAATGCCAAAGGGGGAGATTGTTGGGAATTTGGAGGAATTGATTATGTGTTGCATTGATGTTTTTCATTGATGTCAACACTACTCGTTTTGTTGTCTATCGGCTTTCGATAGAGTGGTTGGATTATGATGTTGATCTAGAGATTCTTCTCTGGTATGCTCTGGTTTTTGGAATTAGTTTGGATTGGTTATTCATGTGTTCCTGATGTATATCACATTTAGTTGGTTTGGGATTTGATGATCCAGATGTTGTCATTTGTTCTAGTAAGCCTTTTAGTTACCGGTAAGGGTTTTACCAGCAGAGCTTTGTTGAAGATATTTTGATGAATCTGATAAGTGGTGTTGGTGTGGCTTCTAGGAGCTTATCAGGATGTTGATGGTTATCATGTTAGTGTTCCAGTTGATCGGTGGTGTTTCATTTGGCTTATGACGACCTACTTTAGGTTCGGACTTATTCTGCTAGGTTATGGACCGGTTTATGTAACGTGTTGGTTGATGCTCCCGATGTGTTTACTAGTTAGATTTATTGATTGGTTTGTGTTGTTTCGGTATTAGGTCGACTTGGTTTATCATTGGATTGTAGGTTTACATTATGGATTTATTATATTATCTTTTAGGTGGCCAACTTAATTATTTAGGTCCCGGGTTGGTATATATATGATGTAAGATCTCTTTGTAGATCATGGTTACAGATGGCTATGGGATTATATGTATGTGAATAAGGTTGTAATCATATGCAGAGGTTTTGGTCGATCATAGGTGGTCGAATTGGGTTTGTGTAAGAGGTTTAAGACCTCTGGTATTGATCTTAACCAGAACTGTAGTTAGGCATAGGAGATGTTATTCTTACAGTTCACTCATCTTTTCAGATTGTAGTCTGGATTTATTTGTAGTCAGTGAAGCTCCTTTTGTGATGATCAGTGTGCTCTATCCTATTGGCCTTCCTGCATGTGCAGGCCCCTTTTATTGACATACTTACTGCAAAAGTATTATCTAACTGTGGATAGGCTTTCCACCGTGGTTTTTCCCTTTACTAGGTTTTCCACATATAAATCTCAGTGTTGTGTGTTGTGGATGGATGGTAGTTGTTATGTGATTCATGTTTGTACTTAATTAATATATCTTCTATTCTAGTATTTGGTTTATGCATTCCAGTAAAAGGTTGTGTCCTTAAATTTTTTATAATTTGTTTACAACTGATTCACCCCCCCTCTTAGTTGTCCACCAGTTATCCTAACAAGATATGCTTATCCCTTCAAGATTGACTATATTCAAGGAGTGTACTATGTTAGTAGAGTGTTATTCATACCATCTAGTTAGTGGATGGGTACTACTAGTTGCATGCATGTGAGGCACACCCACATTGATCTAGGGTATTACATGGATTTTGCTATGATCATATTGGCTTGGGGGGGTCAGGTCCATGTCAATGATGGATTCCTTCATCACTTCATTTATCACATGAAAATGAGAATTTCTAATGGGAATACGTATATAACAACCAATTCTAACAATCCTTATAGTTTGTTATGATATATCTTTTTTTTTGTATTCAACACCTTAGGTGTTGGGTCATTAGGAGGATTACCATATGAGTGATAGATCATATCAATGTCCCTCTCTCACCACGAGCCAAAAAATATGCTTGCATGGGTGGATAAGGACAAAATCCACTATGAGGGTTCACTTTGCACCTCAAGTGATCTAGAGCAAGTTACAGATGAAAAACTTAAATGACCTCATAGAATCATAAGAAATGCTTCTAGGTATTGCTAGTTGTTTACCTCCATTACTAATTATGATGAAATTAAAATTATTAATCATGAAAATTTAATTGGTTGTTGCCCCTAAATCTATGTTACTTGCTATCATGAATATCTTGTATTGATGGGTTTAAAAAAATGTGTGTAAAATTTGGGTCCTTTCTGGGTTGTTGTAACATACATATCAGAGCATAGATTTAGACCTTAGGACCTAGATTCTCAAACCTTCCATGCACTAATATGGATACTTATTATTAACAACCATGGGACAAAAAATAAAGGGAAACATGAAGGTCACGATCAAGATAGATCTTCAACGCCTCAACCTAAAAGGATCCAAGACAACTAATATTATACTACCAAAAAATGGAAATGGAGCTAATATTTGACACAAAGTCATTGGTAGAAACCATTAAACATATTAAAATTTAAGGAAATAAATAAATAGATCAAACCTTCTAAGAACCTAGAGCCACCAAAATAAATCATACGCTTGACCCTTAAGATGAAGCCCTTAGTCATTAGAGATTTTCCCTTTTGGCTAGAAACACAATGCTCCTAGTCTTTCCAAAGAATCTATTCTAGAATATAAACATTTCCATGCTAGTATAACTATATCTACACATGACTCAAATGAGGAAGAGCCTGAAGATAAGTTTGAATAGGAGGAAACTACCAAAGACAAGTTTGAAGAGAAGGAAATTCCTGCAATTAACTATAAAACCATGTATGTGAAAGGGATGAAATAGTATTAAATAATCATTGTCATTCTAGGTGCAACCTAATTAATGAAAATTATGACCATATATATAGTGTCTTGATCTGACATTATGGAATTCATTGGAATGGATGTTAAAATGTGGTCTTTATGAATTTTGTTGGAGTTTCTAATTGATAATTAAAAAGATCTAGGTAATTGGAAAATAGACTAATGATGAAAATTTAAATAATAATTTCTTACCTCAAAAAATTAAATTACCATAATGAAGATGACCTTAAGGAGGGGATCTATCCCTAGCCTCTACGAATATCCTACATGCAAGTAGGGGTGTCACATTACTACCTCATACTGTATTAGAGGAGTTGCAGGCTGAATTGAATGTCCTTTATGTAAAGATAGCTTATCAAGAGTAATTGATTGAAGAATTGACAATACAAAAAAGAAAGGTACCAACCATAATACAAGTATAGGTATTGAAGAGAAAGATTAGGTGTTAAAAAAGAAGATAGATCTGGATTATGAAAACAATTCTAAAATTTGGACTTATAGTCACTCACTTACAAAAAAACAAGAAGGTGTGGAAAAGGACCCAATCATATGAGAATTGAAGAATATGCAATCACCTACTTTTGATGGGACAAGGGTGAAGATGAAGCTAAAGCATGACTAATTGGGATGAATAAATATTTTGGGCTACTGGAATTGAATTCTAATATTAAGGCCAAAATCACTATCTATCTATTAGAAGGTGAAGTCTCACTATGGTGAGACCATCTGGTGGAAATTAAAAAATATGATATAGTCCAAATGAATTGGGACAAGTTCACAAGGTAATTTTGCAAGGAGTATCTATGTACCCATCACCAAGAGAAAAAAGATGATTGAATTCCATTTACTATGCCAAGGGGGAATGTTGGTAGAAGAGTACAAGGCTAAGTTTATGAACCTACTCTGTCATGTGCACTATATGAAGGAAGAAGAAAATCGAGTGGACAAATTTATATTGGGACCAAATAAGTATTGTATATGAAACCAAGATCAGTCAATCCAAAAACTTGAACTAAGTTGTGGAGGTGGCCTTAGTTTCCAAAGAAAGGTAGAAAGGCAAGCATGAATGCAAACAAAAGACCCATTCCTTCAACTACTTGAATATAATAAAAATAAGGAATTACAATAAGATAATTCTAAGAGAAAGGCTTCTCAATAGTTTAAGAGGGGCCTAAACTATAGCGAAAATTGTGGGTTAGAGATTCAGAAGGACATGGAAGACAAAAGACAAAAACATCTACACAAGCAACACCAATTAATTCTATGATACATAAGGTAGTCAAAAGAGGATCGATGGATTAATGTTGGGAATGTGGAGGTGATCATTATAGAAATGATTTCCCCAAGAATCAAAATAACATCACCAAACCCACCACTTGAATTTATCTAGCAGTTGACAATTGTCGTGAAAATTAGCAAGCCCCACTCATAAAACTTACATGTGCACTATACGACTAGCCAATTTATATTTTGGTGGATTTAGGAGCCATCAATAGTTTTATTTCTCATAACATTATATAAAAATATTAAATTAATCACAAAAGACTAATTTGAGAGGAGATGGAGGTATAGTTTGGGTTAGGTAAGACTCAAAAGATCAATTTCTATCTACAAGTAGTTGAAATTGGCCTGGGAATTGTTAAAAATAAGGTAAACCTAGATGATTCACATAGTTAGGATCTTATGACATAATTTTAGGAAAGGATTGGTTCTAGGGGAACCAAGCCAAATTGGATTGGTACAATAAGAAAATTGAATGTTTAGATGACCAATAGAGACTAGTAGTTCTCCAAGGATTCTAGAAACCCTTAGTAGTTAGAATGATGTCAACTATGAAAGTTAAGAGAGCAGTAAGGAAGGGAAGAAAAATATATTTGGTGAAGATAGAGGAGAGAAGAAAAGTGCCAAATCCTAGTATTGAAGATCAACCAATCCTTCAAGAATTCCAAGATGTCTTTCCCGAGGAGTTTCCTATTGGAGTATTGACTCCTATGCTAGGAACACAAACAACGAATTCATTTTCACAATAGTGACTAATATTTCACCAAAAAGATGAATGTGTCTGAGATATCCTTGTCAAAAGTGAGATCTCATTTCATTTCATTGAATTTGCATTGTAAATGGGTACCTAAAATGACCTAGTTGTTGGACCCATCTTGCATCTTGCACATATTGTATAATAATATTCTCCCTCAATTGCATTTAAGAAGGGGCGTTGGAGTAAATTATTATTCTCTCAAATTATAATTTAACTTAGGTATCATTATTTCCTTGGTTAAGTTTATTATTTGTGTCATGTAGTTGTCGGGTGGTTGAGTTTACTTTCTCTCACCTAACCTTGCATCTCATTGAGACACATGGGGTCATCATGTGCTCTCATCTCTCTTTCTCTTGCCTTTATAATTAGAGCTCATTGTACATTTTATTCATCTTAAATTCATTCATCTATTTGGCAAAATATTCTTTTCTATTGTGAAGGTGAATTCACTATGTGTGTTTATATAATAGGAGTCAATACTCCAACATTGCTATGATTGCCTCCTATTCAACAGATGAATTTCACTCTAGACCTAGTTCTAGGGGTCAAGCTTATCTCAAAAGCCCCTCAAAGAATTAACAAATATGAATTGAAAGATCTCGAAAGGCAACTAAAATATCTAATGGAGAATTGATTGATGCATCCCAGTGTATCTCCTTGAGGAGCTTCATTGTTGTTCATCAAGAAGAAGAATGGAACATTGAGGTTGTGCATATATTATTCATTGTTGAACAAAGTGATCATTCAAACTAGGTATTCCCTACCTCAAATTGATGAATTATTTATTACTTCTCTCTTGTGTGAAAGGTTATTTTAGTGTTTGATAAGGGTTTTCTCCTATTAGTCTTTTTGTGACTACAACTTGGTATCAAATCTTTGAATATACAAGCCACTTCTCTTTTTTGAGAGATCTTAGGCCCAAGTGATTTTAGATGGTAAATCCTAGCCAAAATTTGACCTCAAGGTTGAGTTGAGAAGGATCAAATTGATATAGATCAATAATAAAATTGTAAGAATCTGCAAGATATATTCAACAAGATTTTTTTTAGGGCTTCTAGATTCCAATGGTATATAATTTATATAGTCCATATGGAATCAATATTAATTGTACCATCCTATGTAGTTTTTTATAAGCATCAACATATTAGGTGAAATAGTCCTTGATTTGTATGATTTTTTAGATCATTAGGGTACATATCTAGTACAGATGTACATTTTTTACTTTTCTCAAGATTTTCTTTATTAGGAATATTATCAGTAATCTACATAGTGGTACTGTTGTTGACAAAGGGGAATTAGCTTGTTAATATATATGGGTGAATCTTTATTAGACTACAAATAGTAGCATCTTTATCCTTAAATGTCACTAGTTCCATGGCTAGCACTCAATTATAAATTTCATATTCTATATTCTTAGCTCCTAACCTAGCACTTAACCCTATTTACTAGATAGAACTACTTTAGTCATCCTCAATCGGTTAGATTTTAGTCAATCAATCATTACACCCTTGGAGGTACCATGCTACCACTCTATTTTTTAACAATTTTAACTAGTTCCACCCATTATTATAACTTGTGTCTTGCCTAGTGAGTGATTTCACCTATGTGATAATAGAATAGTGCATCAAGGTTCATTTTTTAGTCCTTAAAGGATGCTTTTTGGGAGCCAAAACTTTTTCCCATAATATCAAAAATTTTAACTTCATAAAGGCAATGGGAATCTCTTTCTAAGCACTTTGCAGTGGTCTAGGTGATTTTTCTACTTTTATCTCTAGATTTAAGTACTATTTAAAACTATTTCTTTCGATTGTGTAAAAATCATAACTTTTACTAATCAAGTTAGCATTTTTTTTAATTATTAGAAAAACATAAGAAAAATATTTGAAACCTCTATTTTTCTATTTTTCCTATTGTTTCCTAAAAAATGATGGAAATTAATCTTATAAATGGTCAATTTAGGCTTGTCCATTGTAGTCACTTAAAAGGGGTAAAAATTTATTCAAACCCAAAAGAAATATAGAGCACGGGCATTAAACAACATTGTCAATATCGAGTAATCGGTCTAACTTTTGAGATAGATGTGAGGGTAATTTTCATCTATCCATAATATTCCAATCAAGAATTTGATTCGAGACCCATTTGGCCAAATAATCTGAAACTCTAATCCATTCTTGTGGGATATGACATAAAGTCACAGATTCCAAGGAAACACACAAACGAAAAATTTGTTTAAGAACCAAAGCTAGATGTCAAAAAAATCATCTAACCTCTACTTGTTCAACAAAGTCACAACCTCCTATGAATTAGATTCCCGAATGATGTTTCTCCACCCTAGGTCACAACTACATTCCACAACATATTAAATGGCAAGAGCCTCCATAAAATTGTTAGAATGCAAGCCCTTGTAGACAGAAAAGATAAACTAAACAATTCTAGAGCTATCTCACCCAACTCCACCAATACCAACATGACCAAGATTTCCATGAGATGATCCATCAGTGTTGATTTTTTAGATCTCCCTAAGGAGAAGGGCACCAATGCCCGTCCCTTCTTATCTTCCAAAGAGGATGTCGAGATCTATTATGCATGACATGTGCAAAAACCCTTGAAACATTTCCCTAAAGAGGAAGACTAGGGCGATTACAAAAAACAACATCTCCTAGATCCACATGTTCAGCCAAATCACACTTTGTTGAGACAGTTTCACCAAGAGAATGTAGAATTTTCCACCACAAATGTTTGACAACCATCCTGACATCTTGAAAAATCTTACAATTCCTCTCCAACCAAATATGTCAGATAATGAAGGTAGGTCCAAGACCCCAGGCAACTTGAAGAAAAGTAGTCTTAGTCAGGGCCTTACCCCAATGATCAAAAAAATCAACCAATGAGGAAGCATGCCAACAATCTTGATTCCACAAGCCCCACTAGAAGTGTCAAATTTCCCTAGAGTAGTAATAATGGAAGAAGAGATGAGAGGAACTCTCCTCACTATTACAACACAAAACCCACATCAAGGGACCTTGGAACCCATGCTTGCACAAATTATCCCAAATAAGACACCAATTTTGGACCACCAACCACATGAAAAATTTGCACTTGGGCCAAGAGAATTTGTTCCACAACTATTTCCACCAAGGAACCTCCATGCCTCCAAACATTTGTATATCAAGCTCCACAAACCTCATGGAAACAAAGTACTTACCAAACGAATCAATACTCCAAGCTAATACATCATGTCAAACCAAGGAATTGCATGAACATGAGAAGAAAGAATATGAGCCAACCCTTTCCTATCCTCCTCTTATCCACTTGGTGACCATTCACCAAAGTGCTTCCATTTGTAGCCAATAGCCTGACATAAATTATGAGCTAGCTTATAATGTGTAACCTTATCCCAACCAATCTCGGTAAAAATATCACAAAGGGCCTGGAGGTGCGGATACATAGCTGGGATAGGAGGATTATCATCCCAAGAATCCAACCAAAAGAGTGCCTCAAAACCCAAATTACAAATCCAAAAAATACCATTCTTAACCAACTGATCCCCCATCTTCAAAGTATGCCAGATCACAAAGCCCCTTCCCTCCAAAGAGTATCGAGGAATATCCATAAAGTTGACACCTTTAAGATACTTGTGAGTGAGAATACGCGCCCAAATATAATTTTGACTATTACACTAGTGCCAATATGACTTGGCAGATAGAACTTGCCCATTCAAAATAGAAAAATGAAGACCAAGGCCACCCTCCTTCCTTGGCCTACACAAAGAATCCTACTTCACTAAACTCCACTTAACAGCCTGCAAATTACCACTACCAAGAAACTATCGCAAGAGAGCATCAAATTCCCTAAGAAGATACATAAGAGTAGCCTCAACAAAATACATGTAAATAGTAAGATCTTGAATGATAGATTGAACATGAGTCACTCTAGAAGTAGTGGATAACCAATGATGAGTCCAATGAGTAACCTTCTAACACAACTTGTCAAGAAAATTCTACCAAGAAGCCTTGAGTTGCCTACCAACAATAAGAGGAATACCCAGATAGATAAAGGGAAGAGAACCAATCTAAAATCAAAAAATATGAGCAACCCTCCTCTAAATACCCTTGGGGGTATTAAAAAAGAAGATAAAAGATTTTCGTTCATTGAATTATTGGCTTGAAGAAGCAAGATAAGTATCCAACGTCCACCTAAAAGATTCAACTTCCTGAAGATGAATGGTCCTCATAAGAGTAGTATCATCAACAAACTAAAGATGAGAGAGCCTTAGCAATCCATTTCCCCAACTCCAACCGTGAATCATGCCCTAGGAAACCCAAGCCTTAAGAAATCTACCCAAACCCTCAGCCATAATAATAAACAAATAGGAGGAAAGAGGATCTCCTTGGTGAAGGCCCCTGGAAGCCCCAATGAGCTCATAATGTTCACCATCTGTAATAACAAAGAAAGATGAAGAGGTAACACAACTCATTACCCAACTAACCCACTTTGGACTAAAACCAAAGGTAAGGAGAATGTTTTGCAAAAACTACCACTTAACCCTATCATAGGCTTTGGCCATATCCAATTTTGATAAACATAGATTTCTCCTTGGAAGTCACCATAGAGTGAATGACTTCAAATGAAACCACAACCCCATCCAAAATTTGTCTCCTATCAATAAAACTACCTTCCTCCTCTGAGATCAAAGAAGATAGACAAACTTTGAGCCTCTCCACAATCAATATAGTAATAATTTTGTACACCACATTACAAAGAGAAATAGGCCTAAACAAATCCAAATGGTCAACACCATCTTTTTTAGGAATGAGAACAAGGAAAGTAGAGTTCAAATCTTGAAGCATTTGTTTACTGTGAAGAGATTCCCAAGAAGCCTCCAACAAATCCAAATTAATAATATCCTAGAATTCTTGAAAAAAATCTATTACAAAACCATCTGATCCTAGAGCTTTTCCCATATTCATTATAAAAACAACCTCTTCAATTCACATAGAGATATCGAATGAATGAGGGAATCATTCATCTCATTATTGACCAAGGAGGGGATACAAGCTAGGATCATATTTTCCTTAGCCTCTGCAAGAGGAGAATCTTCATAAATAAGAGTAGAATAAAATTGTCTAGCCTCCTGAGACAAGGCCTATGAAGAAGATAGGCAAATACCTTTAGAATTAACCAAAGAAGAAACACAACTTCTATTTTGATGAGCCTGCACACAGAATCATGGAAGGAAGCAATATTCTTGTTCCCTTCTTGAAGACAAACAATTCAAGCATTTTGCTTCCATAAAATATCCTCACGATGTTCTCATTCCTTGACCTCTCTCACTACCTGAGATTTGGCTCTTCCTAAAGCATCTGAAAAACTAAAATCTTAGATTTGGCAAGTAATCATATCAAGTTACACCTAAGAATTCCTCTTCATAGCTTGAAGGTAACCAAAATATTGTTGATTCTATTTCTTAAGGTGATATTTTACATATTGTAGCTTCTTAACAAAGGAGTACATAGTAGTACCATAAGCAAGGCATCCATCTTTCCACCATTGGGCCACCAGATCATGCAAAGAGGAATTATGAAGCCACATAAGTTGAAACTTAAAGAGGGGAATCTTAGGGACTATAAAAGATGTAGCAACAAATTTAATTGGCCAATTATCATAACCCTTCCAGTCAAGAATCTTAGAGCTTGTAGACAAATTCCCACCCACCCAAAAACAAGAAACAAGAAACCTATTGAGCCATTCAGTGATAGCTTCCTCGGCACTCCATCTACTATTCCAAGTAAAATCCCTATTAAAAGGTTTACCATCAACTAAAGCAAGGGAGTCCATATTAGCATGAAAGAGAGAAGTAGGACCCAACTAAGCCAATCCTCCCTAGTCAAAACTAAATTAAAATCACCAGCTAAGACCCATGAAAGATAAGGAGAACTCAATCTCACATACCTTATATGAGACTAAAGCCAAGTTTTCCCTCTAAAATCAATAGAATCATAAACATTGGTAACCATAATAAGCTCCCCATATTCCAAACTAGAGGCGAATAGAGATAGAGTAAAATGACTCAAAATCCACCAAAGAGGTACAATCTTCCTTGGATCCCAAAAAAGGGACAAACCTTCAGAACACCCCTGGGAACCAATGCACTAACACTCACCATAACGCCAGATACTGGAGGCACACTGAAGCATAGAATCAACTAAAAGCTTAGTCTCCTGGATGCAAAAGATATTCTAAGACTGGACTGCAACTAAATCATGAATAGCCTTTTGTCTAGGGATGTTATTCAACCCCCATACGTTCCAAGAGAGAATGACCATTGAAGAGGTTGGGAAAAGTGTGTGTCAATGGGTTTGATAGACCCATATTCCACCAACTCTCCAACAACTTTAATTTTCTCTTGATCCTTCTTGTGGCCACTTTTAGAAAACTTCCCAAAGGAAACCTTCTTAAGGGGATGTTGCTACAAACCCAAAGTCTAAAAATACCCTTTGCCTCTACCAAATGCTAACACCTCCTTAGCCAAATTTTCCAAAATGATATCATCCTGCCTAAGATCTCTAACCACACCATAATGACATAGGACTTGACCAACCAAAGACCCTTGAGAGTTTTGTGGGCCCTATGAAGGTAGAAGATCCTAACCAAATCCATTCTCTTGAATAGAATCAGAGCCCATAATAGAAGCCCTTGAGAAAATATCAACTAGATTCCCTTCCTCAAGAGCCAAGGTATCAAACACCTCAAACTAATTTAAGCCTTCATCGCTTTGTTTGTCCCTAAAGGGCATCTTTTGTCCCCACCTCTTTTCCTAAGGCTTCACAAGAACAAAACAATCCTTATCTAAGCCACTCTCCACCATAGTGGACATTCCTTAAATCTCCCCCTTATCCAAATTTGATGTTGGAGCAGAAGAAGAATTATTAGGACCTGAAGTTTTATTAATCCTAGGATATTTCCTTTGAAGATGACCATACTCATGGCAAATCTAACAGTGAAAAGGGATAGACTCATAATCTAACTGTTGAACCCAAGATGAAGAGCCCAAATCAATCTCAATACAAATACAGGCAAAAGTAATTACCTTTCTATCCAGGGTTTGTTGAGAAAATGCAGTCGGTTTATCAAACAAAGCAACAATCTGTTGCAAAATATCCACTCTCCAAAACTCCAATATAAGGCAAGGAAGACGAACCCAAATAGGAACCCTCAAAGGAAATTCTTCATGCAAATTAAAACCCACATGCCAAGGTTTTAAGAACAAATTGACATGGTTATAAAAATAGAACCCTCCCTCATTGTTAGCAATGTTGGAAAAAACAACCATAGAGTAACTATTCGAAGCCAACCGTATCTCCATATCACCCTTGTAGAGCCCCTCCCCGATCAAGCTCCAGTTAACTTAGTTGACCAGGGTTGACCTTACTAATAAATGCTATAATTCAATAGGATGGGCTATGTTAGATGAATAGATTGGTGAGAAAAGTAATTGAACCAGGTTACGAAATCATTTCACCTTGAGAGGTACATTTTGATGTGTTATGGATACATAACTTTATATGAATCTAGAATAGGATAACTTTGAGATGATGTATTTCATTATTGGATTTGCAGGACTTTACTGTCATGATAGAAATAGGATGTGTGTCTTATGTATGGATCAAAATTATGTGGATTGTGATAATTGCTTATGTGGATTTATTTGGATATAAGGTATATCGATTGTTTAAATGTAAATTGTATGCAGAGTGTTTGATGTGTATTCTTATTCATGTGTTTAATGTTATATGAGGTTATTGGAATTACTAATGTGTAATTAAGATGTGCAGGAAAATTATCCATGTGACCATGGAAACATTATGGAGAACCAAACCTAGACCTATGTACGTTCGTAAAGCCAGCAGTTGTCTATTTGGAGAGACAACACCCCATATGTATCGTATTTTGTTTGTGAAAGTAAATGTTGTGTGTGTGTTAAATTAAATTTATTAATTTGTGTAAATCCAACAAAGACAAATTTTATGTGTAAATTTGTAATGTGTTTTATTGTGTCACTTGACATGTGTTGATTTATGTCTTGATTTTTGACTTGTCTCTCAGAGGGAGTTGTCCAACTATAGCTTTTTCAAATATTTGAATGTGGTTCTAAAATTTCCTTGGGTAGAGAGTCTTTGGAGTGGTCAACTTAGGTTTGACCCGAAAGTTAACTTCAGATCGGTTTATGAGGGGTCAAATAGACTCCTAGGGGTAGTTTAAAGGTGGTTCCTAAAGCCCATAAGGTATACCTATGAGTTAGGAGTGTTTTTAGGCATGTGTCTACTCCCATGTGACTATTTAGTCATCCCAAAAAGTGGGTTTTCTAAGATGTGCGAAAATTCAAAATTAGAAGGTGCCATCTAGGTTAGATAACCTTCCCTTTTGATGAGAGATCCTTTTTGATCTTTTTCTTACTTTTTCCTTTTTCAATTTTAGAAACCTGTGAGAACTCTCACTGAGGTCTTCTTAGGCAAGAATGAGAGATTTTGTGGGTAATCACCCACTCTCCATTTTTGGAGACTATGCACTTTGAAAAGTTGGTTTTTGGATTCAAAATTTGGCTAAGTGTAGAAGAGAGGATTGTGGATTTGGGTTGCTCATCCTCAAACTAGTTCTAGCAAACCTTTGGGCAGGTTGAAGGTTGGATTATCATCTCCTTTTTGTTTCTTTTTTTTACGTTGCATGTTATGTTGGAAAAATGGCTTGTATGTAAAAGTTGTTTCTTGTATTTTCCTTTGTGAAATTTATTATGTGATCTATCTGTTACTTCTTTTATGCATTTTCTTGTGATTTGGGAGTAACCAAGACCTCCTACTATTGGGAGAGTAGGATGGTCTTGTGGGTGGTAGAAGTTTGACAGTCCTCGAGTGAGAGACTCTCATTATGAGAGCGAATTCAAGGGGTGTATATGTGACCCTTACTGCATGGCCTGGTTTGTGCATTTAAGGGTCATAAGGGGAGAAAGTATGGCATGAATTCCTTGGGGGGGCATAAGGAATATGGGGTTAATGAACTTGTGAAATATCTTTGTTTGCCATGAGGTTGCATTGTGATCTACCATTTTTGTAGTCTCCTCAGGGTACTTGGTCCACTACCACCCATGTAAAATCATCACATGTTGTGATGAAGTGTAGCCTTGGTTGGGAAAGTGATTGTTATGTGATTTTTCCCTTGCTTGTTGTGTTTGCATGTTTGTAACCTATCTAGGGGTGGCTTCTAGTAAGCCTGGGCTAGGAGGTGAGCACTCCATGGTGATAGCCTATGATTTATTTGCAGGTTGTTTGGAAGAAAAGAAAATGACAAGTAGAAGTTGCTGGATTTATTTGTTTGTAGAAAAAGATTTGGAAATGGAGTATTTTATATTTTAAGTTGCAGCAATATGAAAGGGAAACTATATGTTGTAATTACTTTGAAAAGGAAATGTATCTATTTTATTTTAAGTCCTCATTTGCTAGAAATGAGAGATCCATTTGTAAGGTTGACTATATTGTAATTTAAATATACTTTAAGGAAATACATTATTTGTTTTATTAAAGTATTATTTTGTTGCAAAATGAATTATTTATGTTGAAGTTTAAGTTATGTATTGATCTTGAAATAATGTTGATTGTATACATGGTATTTTGAAAATGAAAGTTTAAATTTGCATGTGACTTCTAAAAATAAAAGATCAGTTTATTTCCTTATGCATATCTCTAAGGTTAAATTTAAATAATATCACATCTATATAGTTGTTTAAATTTATTGCATTATGTCATTTACTTGTTGCAGAAATTAAAATCTAGAGATAAATAGTCTAGTTAATTTAAATAATATCATATTTCTATAGTTGTTTAATTTTATTGGATTTTGTAAATCATTTATTTGCAGAAAATAAATCTAAATAGGTTATCTCTGGTTTATGGTATTTAAAATAAAATAAAAAATATACATGGATTTAAATTAGAATATTTAATCAATCTGTTTAAAAATTTTCAAAAAATAAATAAATATAGCATCTATATTTCTGCATAGTAAAGTTAGCTTTAGTATATATATAATATAAGTAAGTATATATATATATATATATATATATATATATATATATATATATATATATATATATATATATATATATATATATATATATATACACCCCCCCCGCATAGCCAGCGGTGGCCGCAACTGCCACTGTGGGCCGCAACCCACAGTTGGGGAGGCTTCGGCCCCCCTCTGTGGGCGGCGCCCCATAGCGGCGGCCAAGGCCACCTCTGTGGGCCGCAACCCGCAAGTTCGGTAGTGGTCGTCCCTGCGGGGAGCCCCCCCTCCTTCCCGCCCATGTGAAAACCTTTGCCCATAACCGCCTCCACCCAAAGCCACCTCCATCTGGTAAATTCAGCCTCCGCCCGGTGCGTTAAGAAATAAATAAAACCCTAACCCTGTTAGGGTTAGGGTAGCAAAAAAAAAGGAATAGAAAAGATTATAATTGTAAGGGGCATTTTATATTATATTTTGGCTAGGGTTTCATGGATAGTTTTATAATAATGGTGAAAATATATATTCATATATAAATATATAGAGAGAGAGAGCTAAAAATATGCATGTATAGGTAAAAATTGTAGATTAAATATCTCTCTAAGATTTGAAGTGGAATTATTCTTTTAACTTGAGTTATTTTGTAGTTCAACAAGCTAGTTTGTAATTTAATGTAACATGTAACGAATTTTTCTACAACATTACTATTACCATATTTGGGTAAATATATTTGAGAAGTTAAATTTACTGAATTTAAAGCAAGAGGTAATGTGAAATATTGAATACAAAATATTTAATAGATGATGTTTGGAAGAAGTAATATATAACAACTTGAATTTAAATTATATAATTACATTTTAGAGATCTAAATGGTTTTCAAAATTAAATGGAATAATTTAATATAGATAATTAAATAATTAATTTAAGAGGATATTGTAGTCACGTAATATACTTTCTCCACAATAAAATTAATGGACTAAGCTTTGCGACCCTTATTAACCCAAGTGGAGACTTTTATCAGATAATTTAATTATCTTAATGAGGTTTGACCTTTTTAATTGTGTCAGCTCAATCAGATAATATTAATACAATGAAATAGTATTAGTGTTGAATTAATAGAAGCCATATTTAAATTAAATTATAAAGGAAAGAGGTATTATCATGAATGGATGGAACTTGTTAGGAGATAAATAATTATTATTGAATCAAGTAATTATATTAATGCCTATTAGTAGAAGTTGATCTAATTAAGAATTATAAATTACAACTGTAATAAAGGGGACATTCAATGTGAATATATTATTGTCCTTATAAATTCATTTTGTTCTGTTTGATTATAGGAGTTATCGTAAATTGTTATGTTAGGAATATCCTAACTTTGTCGTCTAGGAGTTTCATAGAAACCTAAGGATTCTAGATAAATTTATTCTATTCATCACTCACGTTAGAAAAACATTTTATTATAATTAAAGGTTCCTCTTGGAGCAACCTGTTAAGTTGTCACATCTAATTAAGCATAGGTTGCATGTAATTAAGTGTTCAAAAAAAAATTTGTTGGGTGTGTTTTTGCCCAAAAGTTTGGGCATGACAACCTTCAACTTGCCATGATTGACTAATCCAAGACTCCAACGCTAACAAATAAATTCAGATACCAAGAAATCTGCAAATGAGAGCATGTTGTCTACAATACAAGACATCCTCCATAACTGACTCTGCAGAAAGTACCAAAACTAGATGATCCTAACTTTAAGGAAAGGAACCATTGACCTTTTTCAATTTGAGACCCTTACCCACATAAAACAAATCTGAAATATTTGCATGCACCCTCGACGAGGAACCATCATGAGCCATAGCATTGGCTACCACTAAGCTAGAAGAAACCCTTGGCTCCTCCATAACTCGACACATCAGTCACAAAACCAAAACCAGCAACGGGGAACTCCAAACAGGAGAAGCAAACAACCAAGCCCCACAAATGCTAAAAAAAAGATAGCACCTAACACCCGCAACCCCCTCACAACCCCGTACGTGCACTTTGAAACTCCACATCCCAGCCCAAAAGAAACCATTCACCGATCAAAAGAAATGGCTAGGGCACAAGTGTCCTAGCCCAAAATAGCATCACCCTTGCAGAACAGCAGTGTCATCCTTCTCTAGGCTTGTCCATTGTAAAATGTACATTTCAAGTGTTGATTTTTTTTGGGGGGGGCTACAATTATAATATCAATACATTTCAGGGGCATGCAAGAGATGATTTCTAGTTCCCATTATATTTTTTCTCTTGATTTTCATATTGCTATCAAGGAAAAACTTATGTCTATTAAGCTTCTCACTCCACACCATTGTCACACCTAGAAACTAAAAATAAATGACTACTACAATCTAAGGACTATGAAAAATTTTCGTCAAAACCTTTTAAGGAGTTTGAAAAAATTTCTCGCAAAATTAAGCTAGATGATTTCTTAAGGTTAATTGGATTACATGTATCAAATAATTTTTTGTTTCATTTCGTAGAGTACAATACACCAAAGTAAAAATGAGGAAAACTTGATTAATTATTTGGCATTGTTAATGAGCTTTGTATTTTGCATTTAGAGGCATGTTCCTCTTCACTCTCTCTGCAATTATTTTCCCTTCATGAGGAATACCTTACTATGTTTTAGTTGATCTTGTCATAATTGAAGGATTGTGAAAAAGATAAAACATATTAAGAATGCATGTTCTTTATTTTGTCTAACTTTAAGGGCCTAATTTAGGTACCTTCTACTTTGCATGGATTTATTAGACACTAATTTTAATATTCCTAAGCTTTTATGACTATATTATAAGGCAACATGTCAAGCTTGTTCAACTGGATGCACTTAATAGCTCCAAGAGTTAAGGATTTTTAGCTTAACTATCCAAGGCAAAGGGTAGAAATAGAGATAATCCTAAGAGATCATTTATTTCAAGTGGTGAGTCTCCCTCCAAACAAAGGAGAATAATACTTAGAAGTATACACTTCCTTCTTTTTCTTCTAAGTCAATTGATTCTTCCTTTACGAAAAAGAAGATAGTTGATCTTTGAAATTTAAAAGAAGATAGTTGATCTTTGAAATTTCAATTTAGGTTAAATTCTTTGGTAGAAGCTTTAAAACAACATAATATTTCTATCTCCAAACTCTAATTTTTTTTTTCATTGTTTGCTATGGAAGAACCTAGTGTTTCCTCTGGCTTGTTGATCTTTGGTGCTTCAAATCTTGAAGGTTCTTCTCAGGGTATGTATGCAAATCCCTCAGAGTCCTTTTATGTTGGTGGTGCTTCTAATCTGAAGAAGGTTAATGGCCAAGAGTCTAGATCAACCTATTCTAGTCATCTAGCCTGAGTCGATTATAGATGTTATTTCTTACCTTAGAAATCATGCTCTAATTTGTAAATCACGGGGATTCATATTTCTATGACAACTTTGTAATCCTGGATTCATAGTTCCTAGAAAGTTGAAGGAGATATGGAGATACTAAGATAGCTACTAATAATTATTCCATCATTGTTTTTTCTTGCATGGCGAAAAGGAACAAGGTTTTCAAAGGAGGCTCGTATTTCTATAATCAGGTGGGTTTATTTATCAAACCCTAGCATGTGGATTTCAAGTCAACTAAGGAGCTTCCTTCTTGGGTTCTTGTTTGGGTGCGCCTTCCATGGCTTCCATTGGAGTTTTGGAATAATCGTATTTTGTAATGTATAACTCTATTGCTTGGTAAACTAGTTGGCATAGCTCAAAAACCTTTGGATAGAAAAATTATTACCTATGCTCGTATATGTGTGGAGATTGATTTGAATAATCCTTTGAAATATTTGATGGAAATTTGTATGAGTTTTTCTTCTTGGCTCCAACAGTTAGATTATGAGACACTTCCTTTCCATTTTCGTATTTTCCATGAGTATTTTTATCTTCAAGGGAGATGCCCAAGGTTCAATAAAGCCTCAACTGGACATGCTCCCTCTTCTTCCCTTTCCCTAGTGATAGATAAAGGAAAAGACCCTATATTGGATGATGCCCTAGTAAGAATGGTTCTATGCCTATTAAATTCCTTAATAAGGGGAGAGATCATAAAAGAATTTTTAGAGATAGGAAAAAGGAGGATGGTTTCAATTGTTTTGAGGTGCTAGAGGTTATGGCTTTATTAAAAGGAATTCATGGGGATCTTCTGACCAAGGCTACCGGTTTATGTATGGTTGCAAACCAAGAGAAAGGGAATGTCCAGGTGTCATCTTGTCAAAGGATGGGAGGCAGGTTCTTGACGTTCCTTCCAATGATATTGTTTCTTTGGCTCCAAATATTTCATTGGATGTCGCTCATGATATATTTTGGCTGACTTGGCTAAGGAGGATTTGGATTTGAGAAAGGTTTGTGTGCCCCTCTTGTGCTAGGAGTTCATCATAAAACCCTTACAAAAGAATTACGAAAGAAATATTCTAAGGCTAGTCCTAAGAAAGATCAATAAAAAGTTAAATTAGTTGGGAAATGTTGGGGGATTCGAGATCAGTGAAGCCCATTGAGGCTCTTTTCTCCCAACCTCTTCAATGATTGTGCTCTCATGGAATGTTAGGGCTCTAAATAACATCCCTCAACAAAAAATTATTCATGATCTAATTATGGCTTATTCTCCATATATTCTCTACATCTGGGAAACTAAATTACCCATGGATGGTTTGTTGCACCATGCACCTAGTATTTGGAGGTTTGGTCAGTGTTAGTGCATTGGGGCTTCTGGTAGTTCAAGAGGGCTAGCTTGTTTTTGGTACCCAAGGAAAGTTGTTACTCTATGGTGGATGTCTAGATATTCCTCTCCCTCTATAGTGGCTTCCTCTTTACATTATAGTGAAACCTTTTTGTTGACTAATGTTTATGCTTCGACTGATCTCCCTGGTAAGTCAGCTCTTTGGTCTCATATTAGGTATGTGTGGTCCTTGGTTCCTTTTCACCCTTGGATCCTAGCTGGTGATTTTAATTTTGTGTTGAGTTTGAAAGAAAAAAGAGGGGGAATTACAAGGTTGGATCCTTCTTTTTCTCTTGCATATTGAGATGCTCAATTTATATGATGTAAAACCTTCTAATGATATCTTTACTTGGAATAATAGAAGGTCTAGGGAGGGTTATATTGATGAGCGATTAGATATATTTCTTGTCTCTTGCTTTTGGATTGGGAATAGGTGGACTACTAGCTCTAATATTCTTGATTGGTGGGGATAGATCACTGGCCCACTAAATTTTTAGCTAGCTTATTATGTGGTTCCAAGCATCCTTCATTTAAGTTACAACTTATGTGGCTTCGAGATTCATCACTTCATGATTTGATAGGGCTTTGGTGGATGCAAGGTAGCCTAGCCTAGGGCACTATTGTGTATTCTTTTGTTAAGAAATTGTAGTTTGCTAAATATAAACTCAAACAGTGGAATAGGCAATACTTTAGTAAATTCCAAGCTTATAAGAGGAAATATCAAGCCCGTTTGGATGTCATTACTCACCAAATTCGAGACAATGGTTTAACAGGGGATTTTCATAGAGCTAAATCTCAAGTTGTGAAAGATCTTGAGGAATCAAAGCTTCGAGAGGAATGTTTTTGGAAACAAAAAGCTCAAATAGATTTTCTTTAGGAAGGGGATAGGAATACAACTTTCATTCATAATTTTATTAAAGCTTGATGACAACATTGTTTTATAACCTCCTTGGTTAACTCAGCTAGCATCCAATTGACATCTTTGGGTGAGATGTCTTATGAGGCTACTCAATTTTATTCAACTTTGTTTTCTAAAGATTTTGCTAATGGTGAAGTTGAAGAGAATCAGACTTTAAATTGTACTCCTTCTTTCATCTCTAATGCAATGAATGAAGCTCTCCTTCAACCTATCTCTTTGTTTGAATTTGTGGAAGTTGTCTTGGGAATGAACAAAGGGAAAGCCCCTAGCCTTGATGGATTCCCTATTGAATTCTTTTAGGAATTTTAGGAGGATGTTAAATCTCATATTTTGGAAGTAGTGTGTGAGTCTCAACACAATAAGAAAATGTTGTAGGCCTCGAACTCTACTTTTTTGGTTCTTATCCTGAAAAAGGAAGGAGCTGATCGGTTGGACTTTTTTCAGCCTATTGCTTTATATAATGTGGCCTATAAAATTATTACTAAACTAATTATTGAGAGGCTCAAGTCTTGGCTCCCTTTGTTGATTTTAGAATAGCAAGGAGGCTTTGTTGCTAGAAGACAAATTCTGGATGGAGTAGTGATTTCTTATGAAGATATGCATTCAATAGATAAGTCCAAGGAAAAATCCATGATTATCAAATTTGATATGGCTAAGGCTTACGAAAAGGTTAATTGGTTATTATTGCGTAACATTCCCATTTCTTTTGGGTTGAGTATTGACTAGGTGTGGTAGATGATTTGAGTTGTGTTACTTCTTCCTTTTTTATTATCAATGGCAAGTCTTCCTAGTTATTTATGGCTTCCAAGGGTTTCAGGAAAGGAGATCCCTTATCTCCCTACTTGTTTATTATTATTGCTGAAGGTCTTGATAGTTTTATTAAGTTTTGGGTTTCCCAAGGGTTGATTCATGGTTGGAATTAGGATTATGGGCTGCCTACTCATTTCCACTTCTAGTTTGTTCATGATATTTCTTTACTAGGTGTTCCTCGAACATAGGAAGTAGAGAATTGATAAACTTATAAGGTGTTGTGAGAGGGGGCTGAATCAGTGCAAGCAAAAAAAATATAAATCTGATTACACCTCTTAACAACTTTAAAATCAATAGGCATGCAAGAAAGATAACCACATAAGCTAACACCCAATAACACAAGCACCACATAACACAATATTTTTCGCGTGGAAAGCCAAATGGGAAAAACCATGGTTGGAATTAGTACCCACAAGGTCAACTATCTGCAGAATAGGGATATGACTGGTTAAGGTCATACAACTGCTCTATTAGGAGCACACTCGGTTAAGCGTCTCTTAGCCCGGTTAAGAGATATTACAATGAGGAATGTTAGGACTTGCCCTATTAGGAGCTACCCATCTATGGGATTTACACAACACAACTTAATGTGTGACCCTATTAAGGGATTTAACCTTGAGACCTGTGAGGATACTACCGCACCCAGTTAGGAGTGACCTTGTGAGAGGATGTTATCTTGTTGCAACTGTTAGGGAACAACAAGTTTAACTAATCTGCATACAACACTTATGTGCTTGATTCGATCCGCTTCAATTCTTCTTCTAACACTGACTAAACATTAACACAGAGCTTCACCTTTCATCACACAATTAAATTCATACTATAGATCTCATATCTCATATCTCATCACAATATACTCCTTTTTATAAACAGCTCTGCAAAGTCGACTAAGAACCTTTGGAACAATTTCCTAGGTTCAATGTATGTAGTCAATATTTATCATCATGCTTTCCTTATGTCGGAAAAACATAACACATCACAAAAATATAGCATTATATCTATTGGTTTACCGATCTAAGTAACTTCTACTTTATCGATTAATTGTTCTTCTTTATTGACTCCTCAATATATCATAACTCACTCCAAACTTTAAATCTGTTGATGTGGTTCCGGTTATAGACTCATATCAATGTCATAAACATGTATTCCAAATCACAACACTTAAATCTTCACAAATCTTCTGTATCGGTTGCTTGAACATAACTCTGTCACTATTTTGTCGGTTGACTGTCTTGTTTACCAGTTCACTGTTTAACTGACTCTACTACTAGTTAAGATTTTGGGTTGGACTAAATGACTTAGATGATTGATAAAACATGGTTTCCATCAATGACAACACACAACAAGTCATAAATCAACCTATTACATCATATCATCATCATCATCAAGCCAACAATCTCCCCCTTTGGCATTGATGGCAACATTTAGGAATTTTTTTTGTCTAAGTGTCACATTACAAAAATTATGACTCAAAACTCCCCCTTAGCAATTACATGCTATTAAAAAAATTTACAAACATGTATACTACTACCCTTTACAAAATATTTACCCTGCTACTCCCCCTTTAACAACAATGGCAAAGGTAAGCAAATACAAGTGAAACAAAAAAATGAATACAATACACCAAAATTTCTATTACCGGTGCAAAATGTATAAGAGTTCAATAGTTTACATATTACATTTTGAAAATATGTCATCCAAATTAGTCTTCAAAGCCTGCAAGTCATTATCCCATGTTTCCAAAAGGGTGGATGTGATCTCGATGTGTGTTCAGATCTAGTGTACAAGATCTTCCATGGCATGTAGTGTGCTCATCTCTGGTGTCAACAAGATTGCCTATGTTTCCTTGTAGCCTCTCTGCAAACTTTGTAACTTGGTAACTATATGTGTATGTAACTCCTATAGAGTTGCAATCCTCTTGACCTTTTCTGCCTCATATGACTTCAACTTATGGTGTACACTTACAATAGAACGACCAAAAATTGTAGCCGAATAATTTAAAGGATCAAATGATTCACTCATAACATTTATTGCATGTTATTCTTTGTTGATCTTCTTCTCTATATCATCAAGAAATAATGAAAAATTACAAATTGTATATAGTATTTTATCTCCAATCTTTAGTGCATCTTTTATATGTTCCAGATTATCACTAAGACCTACCCTGTCTCTGTCAATTTTCTTGATCAAAATTACAATCCTTCTCTTCTCGTATTCTTTCTCAGCATTCTTGATTGCAACTTCCTCTAAAATCTTCATTTGTTCCCTGGTTGAATTTTACTAGTTGATCCAGTTTGTCAATAGGAGTAGGAAGACTGTTTATATCAGTCTCCAACAATATACTGGATAAAATATCAACTGCACACTGAATAGTTTGGGCTTCTTTCCTTTGTGCTTTCATAATCTTCTTTTGTTCCCTGTATTGTATAGCAGATGCAATCTCCCTTAACTCAGTTGGACTTATCATGTCCATGTTTATAGGACCTTGGATGCTAGCTATGTCATCCTCTTCATCATCATCAATTTTCTTAGAGGTAAGTGACAGGGGGGTCACTTTTTGTTCTTTCTTCTCTTCCTCTTTCTACTTCCCTACATCCTTTTGTTACTCAGTATCCTTCTCCGGTGACTTAGCATTTTCTTATGCTTTCTCTTCAACCTTCTCCTCTTCTTTTTCCTTGTCCTTGTCCTTTTCGTTTTCCTTCACCGATGGTTCTTGTACTTTAGATGAGTCAATAGTTTGCACATTTTTTGTTTGGTTATTCATTGGTTGCTCTATCATTTCTACATCTAGCTCAGTTACATCATCAACTTGAGCATTTATTTTAGTATCTTCCTCTTCTTTGTCTCTATCCTTACCAGTGGAGATGTCTTCCAGTAATACATTCTCTTCATCAGGCATAATGACTGGATCTTCCTTATTGCTTCTATCAAAAACAATCTCATTGGTATAATATCATAATATCATCAATCTTAATATCATCAAGGAGGTATTCTCCTTTAATTTCTCCGGTTGATCTTCTTCTTCAGGAATAAGGTTCAAAAACTTCTTCAAAATTTGCTCAGTCTCAATTTGAATTGATTGGGTTTCTCCAACAAGTAGTCTTGTAAGCCTTTTCTTTGTTCTAAATAATGACTTTGAATTGAAAATAATGTTTCCCAATTCCTCCTTAGAGGCTTCCGGTTGTAAATGATGAATACTAAGAGGGGGTGGTGAATTAGTATGCCAAAAATTACTATACTTAAACACTTTACTAGACTAATAGTAAATCGGTAAAATAGTTTAGCAGACAAACTGATTAGCACACATGTAAACCAAATAGCAAGTAATGCATTCACCCACAAAAGCACAAACACCATAACACAAGAGATTTTGATGTGGAGACCCAAATGAGAAAAACCATGGTGAGATGAAACTCACAAGTAACTATCTACAGAATAGGAACCCGACCGGTTAAGGTCATACAATGTTCTTTACCAGAACAGATCCTATTAGGAATCTCAATCTCTGTTAGGAGATAAGTCCGATTAAAGACTACCTTGCTAGAGGATTTTAGATCCACAAATGTGAACCACCTTGTTAGAGGATTTACAAAAGGCTTTTGGGCCTACCCGGTTAAGGGCTTCAGACTTGTCGAAGATGTGAGTAATCAACAAGTGAGTGATCTAGTAAATAGCATATATTTCTTGGTTAGATCCTTGATAGCTCGTTCCTAATGCATTCCAGCATTACTTTAGTCTTCAACACATTCACACTCTCTCTAACTCATCAACTACATTAAACCCTAGCAACAACCTAAAACCTTAGACATGATGTCCTTATAAAGGAATCTGATTTCATGTTAGTCCAATAGGATTACAATACAATTTCCTAGGTTCAATGCATCTAGACATATTTTGTAACACGACACAAAAAGCACCGTTAAAGTGTCGACACTGTCAAACAATCGATGGATGGTAACTCATCATAGAGTATTACCAGTTCGTACAAAATACTGGTTGCCGGTTTGACAAAAATGAAGACTGGGAGATATGTGTTATGCCACTTTGATCCTTCGTACTGCTTGAGATCCTCAAACCACTTGGGGTCATCATACCACTTCAAATCGGTAAACACTTCCTGCAAAACACCGATAGTCTAAAGACTATAATACATCATACTGGTTGGAACAAATACCGGTTGAGCTTTAACTCATACATACAAAAGTGATCTCAATGCAAGTGTGTGTCCATCAATGACAATCACAACATAATCATCAAAAATGCCAACAATCTCCCCCTTTGGCATTGATGGCAACACTTAGGAAAATTTTGACATCTAAGTGTTTTACAACAAAAATATGCCATAATCAAAATTACTCCCCCTAAGCATATACACTATCCTTTTTTCAAAAAATATAATGTATACTACTTCTTAACATGAAAGTATACATCAAAACATTCAAAATTTATACTTCTCCCCTTTGCCAACAATGACAACAAAAATAATATTGCAGACCAAACCCTATTTCATTAGTATTAAAAGAATAAGTGTTTATGATAGTAAAGAGTAAAACTTGTCAAAAAATAATTTGAAGTCCTACAAAAATTGTTTCATAGATAAGGACCAAGACTCAAGTAGGGAGGTAGCCACTTCTTTCTTTGTCTGCATCTGGTAGACCTATTCTTCCATGGCGTCTATTGTGCTCATCTCTTGAGTCACCGTTAAGGCATCCAGATTGAGATAACATTTTTGAAGTATTTGCAGGTGTGGGAGTAGAACCAGTTGTAGTTCTTGCAAATCTCGAGTCCGATTACTGATTTCCAACTCTAATTTGGCAGACTGTGGTGAATGGTTTGCCCATAAGCTGTAAAAGAGTCATATGGTGACTTGAAGGTGCTCATGTATGACTGTAAGTCAGATTGTAGCTTTTGCTTCTGTACAAGCATATCATCATAGAAGAGATGGGGTTGAAAAATCTTACTCAGTAGTAGAATCCCCTCATTCAGAGCATCCCTTATGTCTTTTTGAGCTTTTGCAGATCGGATCGGAGCTCATTTAGCTTCTTCACCAGGGCAATGTTAAGATCCTTTTGATGCTCTTTCTTGGCATTTGCCTCTGCTACCTCTTCTAGGCTCTGCACCTGATCATCCACTACGGTGCATAGGAGCTTCAATTGTGCCAGTGATGAATCAGTATTGGGGAGGTTTGTGTCCAATAACAAACCAGTAAGAGTGTCCACCATAGCTTGGATCACATCTTGCTCCTTCTTCCTCCTTATCACTTCAAGGTGTTCTTGAGCAACCTTAATGCTTTGTAGAAGCTCCATTTCATTTGTAGACTAGAGGTCAATAGGACTGGTGAGGTCAGCTGGTTTGGCTTGACTACCTATTGCCTTTGGAGTCTCCATCTGAGTGCTTTTTGCCGCTTCTTCTTTCTCTCTAGCTCTTAACTTTTCCTCTTCTATCTTTTTCTTTTCTTCTTCTTCTTTTTTCCTTTTCTCTTCTTTCCTCTACTTCTCTTCTTCTTCATCCTTTTTCCTCTGCTCCACTTCCTGTTGCTTCTTCTCCTCTTCCTTTTTCTTTTCTTCATCTTTCTACTTCTTTTCTTCTTCATTCTTCTTCTTCACCTCTTCCTTCTTCCTCTTCTCCTCTTCATCCTTCTTCTTTTCCTCTTCCTTCTTTCTCTTCTCCTCTTCATCCTTCTTCTTTTCCTCTTCCTTCTTTCTTTTCTGCTCTTCATCCTTCTTCTTGTGCTCTTCCTTCTTTCTTTTCTCCTCTTCATCCTTCTTCTTTTCCTCTTCCTTTTTTCTTTTCTCCTCTTCATCCTTCTTCTTTTCCTCTTCCTTCTTTCTTTTCTCCTCTTCATCCTTCTTCTTTTCCTCTTCCTTATTTCTTTTCTCCTCTTCATCCTTCTTCTTTTCCTCTTCCTTCTTCCTTTTCTCCTCGTCATCCTTCTTCTTTTCCTTCTCTACTTCCTTTCTCTTCTCCTCTTCTTTGTCCTCCTCTGCTTTCTTCTACTTATCTACCTATTCTACCTACTTCTCCTATCATATTGCTTCTGATGGTGTATCTTGAGCAACATCCTCTACATCCAAAGCATCAACATCAATAGTGTCTGTAGGTTCAATAACCGGGTTTCCTTCATTATCAAACACTTCATCTGATTTTGTTATTGTTAGTTCTTGCTCAACCTTCCTGTTGGCTTCAACCACTTGATGCATCTTAAGAGCTTCTTGAGCAAGAGTATGTGTATTCTTGATCACTTCTTGACCCTTTCCTTCTAGTAATAGGAGTCTTCTTCTTCTCATGAAGAAGAGGCCTTTGTATTTATTCATAACTTCAAAAATTTCTGAATTAATGTTGAGCAAATATTTTCTCCCTCATTTCCTATTCCTTTTCTATGGCAATGCACCATTTATTGTCTAAATAATTATACAAAGAATCCAGTGTCTCAGATCTAATTTCTGAAGGCGACCGATCATTAACACACAAATACTTAATGATTTCCTATTCAACTACTTCCTTTTCATCATCATTGAAATCATCAAAACAATCAATTAAATCATTCAACACTTTTCTCCTAATGTTCTTTATAGTTCTTTGACAATGTGTCAAAGGTTTGTAAGAAGAAATGTCAATATTTACCGGTGCAGATGATGTCGGTTCATTCTTTGTCTTTTTCTTTGTTTGCCTAGTCTTCTTCTTAGGTGGTTCTTCTGACACGGTTTTTTCTGAGTTGGGTGTATTGCTTTTTGTCTTCCGCTTCCTCTCGAAGACTTTTGCAGGTGCCGCTTCTGGTTTCTTCTTCACTGGTGACCACTTGGTCTCTTTGGGACTGGCTGCAGTAACCAGTGTCGATGCTGAAGGCACTGCCTTTCCTTTCTTTTCAGAGGGTTCTATAATTGGTGCAACCCTTTCCAAATAGGTGCTAGTTCTCTTTGCCTTAGGATCAAGGGGTGAGGCTATTAGGGTAGAAGCATACTCGTCTAGCATATCATACATCACCTCATAGCCCATAGGCTCCACTTCTTCCTATCTGGGCTCAACGGCCTCCATTATGCATTCATCCACATTGATGATAAAGCATATATCCTCTTCATATTTCTTGACAATGTCACCGGATATCCTTATCCTTTGGCTCATCTTGCGCCTGAACTCATCAAAGTACTTGTTCAGAACTTCAAGGTAATCGGTTCCAACTGCTTGCAAGCTCTCTTTGATCTGCTTGGTAACCGGTTGGTCGGCAGACCACTGAATATCTCCAATTCCTAGGAAATAACCTTGGAAGTAGAACAATAACCCTACCAGTAGTTGTCCAAACTTGAATCTCAGTGCATTTTCTTGTTTGATTGACTTAAGATTCAACATAAGTTGTCTTTGCATATAGGTGCACAGATCAAATGATGCATCCTCCTTGATCATCCTGTAAGTGGCATTTACCGCTGCAACAGAGACAAGATTAATTCTGCTGGCAGAGAATGTTTGGTAGCCTATCACCATGCAGGCATACTTGACCAGATCATCCTTGATTGAGTTGACAGTCATGCCACGTGAGTTGCTCACTGAACCGGTGAGCTTGGACATTTCAGTCTTGCTGATGACCTTCCCTAGGGCTGGCACTTCCCCTGTATTGCAAAAACCAGTGACGGCATGAATTGCTTCTGGTGTGATATCATGTGTTCTCTCAAGATACATCTTGTCACCATGAACTCTGCTCAGAATGATTCTAATGTGGTCATCTATGAAATCCTCTAGGAAGTAAACCACATTGTGAAGTTTCTTCTTCTCCAAAATGCTATACTTCGGTTTGATCTTTTTATCCTTCCCACAGAATAGACCTAGTTAAGAATGGATCACAAGAGATCCTAAGTCTTCGATTTTGTAGTCTATGTAATCAAAAATCCCTTCTTCTACTATAACACTAGTCGGTACTTGAGACAAGGCATTATATTTCAACTTTCATTGTATGAAGTCCATAGAATCAACAGTTTCATTAGAACTATCATGAGATGCGGAAGCCATGATAAAATAGAAAACTTGAGAAATACCTTTTGAAAATCAAGAATTTAGGGCTTGCAAATTTCACTTCACCTCACACTTCATTGGTTGCTGAATCACCACTTTGAGTTCTTCTCTTGACCGTTTGATATTTGCTTCTGAATCTTCTTCAGGGTTTTGAGATTTCTTTGAATGGCAACACAAGTCACTTTTTCTTCGCTCCGCACTTGAAAAACTTCTTCGCTCGAAAAATGATAGTGAGAAATGATTTGAAAATTCCTTTTAAACCTATTCCTCACCTACCATAATAAATGCTCCACCATTAGGGCGTAAACCCTAATTTGCCTGTTACTATTTTCGGTCTTCTGCCAAATGATAGGTATCACATACCAGTTAAGGTATTTTATCGGTATAAACTGGGGGTTCGAAACATTTCACCATTTTCTCCCTCTAAGCTTTTTTGATGCTTAGTTTGTCGATTCCATGATTTCCACACTAGGTACAGAAACCGGTTCTTCTTGCAACATTGCTGGTTTCTTCTTCCAGGTTTTGTTCATATCTACTTGAACAGTGTCAATATCAATCTTTCCTTCCAGAGTGACTAGTATATCATCCGATATACTCTTTCTACTTCTGCAAAATCTTGCTGAATGACCCGGTTTGTTGCAATGATAGCAGACCATTCCAAGTGCTCTCCAAGGTCCATTATTCATGTTTCCACTCTTCCTTTTGCATGTTGTAGTTCTGTGACCATGACCATGGAAAATCCAACAATTTTCTCTCCATCTGGTTGCCGCTTGATAGCCATCGCTTCCTGACTGATAATTAAAGGCATTAAACCAGTTGTGATTCTGGTTCACAAAAGGTTTCAGACCAACTCCTTGAGTCCTATGAGGATATCTTCCAGTGTTGTTCATAACAGACCTGCATTCAAATGCTCTATGCCCAAACTTGTTGCATGCATAACAATTACCATTGAATCTATAGGATCTAGGCTTATCATTTAGAAAATAAGGAAAATTATAATAAGCCTTACTCCTACATACATTAGCAGTATGTCCTTCTTTAAGACAGTTAAAGCAAACAGGTCTGACCTTTTGCTTACCTTTATCTTTGAATGTCGGTTGCCTATTTGATGCTTCAGCATTTGCACCAGAGGTCTCACCTTGCTCATGACTAGAGTAACCAATTCCATCAATATTCTTGACAGGTTTGGCTGATTCAAGCTTTTGCTCTAGCTTAACAATACTCTTGTTGAACTAAGCAAGTATTTCCTTTGACTCAAAGAGTTCTTTGGAAATAGCAGCATTTGTTTCCATCAGGTTTGCATTCTCAGAGATGGCCATGTTCAGTTCTCCTTGCATGTCTTCCTTTTCCACTTTGCTTGCATGGATTTGAGCAGTTAGGGCACCGATCTCTTGCTTCAGCTTGGAGATTTCATTATCTTTGTCTTTAACCAAATCTTCATCTTTCCTTCGGTTTTCAAGCTCTTGGAACATTTGAATAGTCAATCCTTCCAACTCTTTTCTCGGGTTGGAATTGGAATCATTCAGCTTTTCTACTTCTTGAATTAGGGCTTCCATGTCTGCTTCATCAGAAGAACTATTTTCAGATAGCTCCATCAGCTTTTTAGCATGTTCTCTCCTTTTTTCTTGAGAGGCCTTATATTTGACCATAAGATCATCATAGGCTTGCTCAAATTGAGTGAGTCGATGAGTAAGTTCCCTCATATTATATTCCCCCATATCTCTTTCCAAGTGGTTAGACTTATAGAAAGGTAGGCCCTAATACCAATTAATGAATACTAAGAGGGGGGGTGAATTATTATTCCAAAAATTACTGTACTTAAACACTTTACTAGACTAACAATAAACTGGTAAAATAGTTTAGCAGACAAACCGATTAGCACACATGCAAACCAAAGAGCAAGTAATGCATTCACCCATAGAAGCACAAACACCATAGCACAAGAGATTTTGACGTGGAAACCCAAACGGGAAAAACCACGGTGAGATGAAACTCACAAGTAACTATCTGCAGAATAGGAACTAGACCGGTTAAGGTCATACAATGTTCTTTACCAGAATAGATCATGTTAGGAATCTCAATCTCTGTTAGGAAATAAGTCCGATTAAAGACTACCTTGCTAGAGGATTTTAGATCCATAGATGTGAACCACCTTGTTAGAGGATTTACAAAAGGCTTTTGGGCCTACCCAGTTAAGGGCTTCAGACTTGTCGAAGATGTGAGTAATCAACAAGTGAGTGATCTAGTAAATAGTACAGATTGCTTGGTTAGATCCTTGATAGCTCATTCCTAATGCATTCATTACTTGAGTCTTCAACACATTCACAATCTCTCTAACTCATCAACCACCTTAAACCCTAGCAACAACCTAAAACCCTATACATGATGTCCTTATAAAGGAATTTGATTTCATGTCGGTCCAATAGGATTACAATACAATTTCCTAGGTTCAATGCATCTAGACATATTCTGTAACATGACACAAAAAGCACAGTTAAAGTGTCGGCACTGTCAAACAATCGGTGGATGGTAACTCATCACAAAATGTCGGTTGGTAACTCATCACAGAGTATTAGCGGTTCATACAAAATACTGGTTGCCGGTTTGACAAAAATGAAGACTGGGAAATATGTGTTCTGCCGCTTTGATCCTTCGTACCCCTTGAGATCCTCGAACTGCTTGGTGTCATCATACCGCTTCAGATCGGTAAACACTTTCTGCAAAACAATGATAGTCTAAAGACTATAATACATCATACCGGTTGGAACAAATACCGATTGAACTTTAACTCATACATACAAAAGTGATCTTAATGCAAGTGTGTGTCCATCAATGACAATCACAACATAATCATCAAAAATGCCAACAATAAACTTACAAGAGCAAATTCAATAATTTCCTTGTCTTTCTTTATGGTTGCTTGCCATCTTGCATCTAATTTGTTGTACAAAGAATTTGATATTTGCCCTTGCAACTCAATTAGGGCTTTGCTATATTTATTCATAGATAAAACTATTGCATCTTCTATTTGCTTTTGTTCATCTTCACCAAGCTTATCATAAAGTTTATTTACATCAACCAAAAAACCATACTCCTTAATATGTAACAATACATTTTCAAAGGGAGTAAGTTTAGTTACCAATTTCTTAACTGATTTCATTGTAGAAGTTCTAGCAACCTTAGACTTCTTTCCACTGGCTCTAAGTTATTTCTTCTCACCTTCAAACTCTATTTCTTCTTCATCTGCATCTCTCTTTGCTTGCTCCTTCTTCCTCTTACCAGTGGCTACCGGTGCTTTAGGTGCAAGGGGATTGAATTCTTTCCCCTTTCTTTTGAACCGAATCTTAGAAGGTTTCTCCTCTGCAACTGTGCTTCTTGTCTGTCTACCGATACTGGTACCGGTTGGGGCACTAGAGGATTAACAACCTTCTTTGCTTCAAATTTTTCTCTGGCCTCAACGATCGCTTCTTTTGTAAATCCTTGATGAATAGAAAATTGTTCAACTTCCTTTCTAACTTTCTTGGAAATCACTTGTTTTTCCAACTCAAAGTGCACTTCTATAGATTTTTCTATATATGTTCCAAATCTTGATGCATTGGGATCTACCAGTTGTGCAAGGAGATGATCAGCATAAGCAATTAGAAGATCTACTTCCACTTCATAACCCATGGGCATCACCCATGATGTCCTAGGGTCTGTTGCCTCCATCTGACATGTGTCAGTGTCCACCATGAAATAAATAGTGTCTTCATACCTTTTGACAACCTGTTTCGGTATCCTTTCTCTAGCATGCATCCTCTTCTAGAAATATTTGAAATAACCCCAGATTACCTTAGTAAACTCATTTCCAATCATCTTGATGTTCTTCTTTATTTGCAACATTGTCGATGTACCTTTTGTCCATTGTATATCAACGATACTAGGAAAGGAGTTTTGAAAGTAGAAAAACAAACCAATGATCAGCTGCCCAAACTTGAATTTATGTCTATTATCTTTCTTAATGGATTCTAGATTCAATATCAACTAGGTTCTTAGGACTTCAAAAATATCATAGTCTGCATTTTCTTTTATCATCGAATAAGTTGTGTGAATTGCAGCTCCAGGAATGCTATTTGTTCTCTTGAATGATAAACCCTATATCCGATGATCATCGACGCAAATTTCACCTAAGGATCTTCAATCTCATTTATTTTCATAGCTAGACCATCCCATTTAGACTTTGTCAGTTTAGTTACATCATCCTTCGGGATTGACCTAAGCACAGGAAATTCATCGGTGGCAGACAATTCGGTGACGACATGATTCACTTCCTTTATTATCTTATGTGGTCGATCAAGCAACAAAAAGTGATCATGTATTTGCTCAACACATATCTGATATGATCCTATTCTATTTCATCAATAAATTTCAATGCATGGTGAAAACCCTTGTCGACAACCCTTCGGAATTGATCCTTCAAAACACCTTATTTGTCACACAATGTTCGGAATTGATTAAAGATTGCAAAGGTACCTACATTTTCTAGTTTGTAGTGAATGTGGGTCCTAACTGTTGGAATTTGAATGAATATTGTATTAATGAATTTAAGTTTTGTCATTAATGTCAATTGTGACCGGTAGTTGTGCAAGTGATGGAAATCGGTATTACTATTGGAGTAGTGAGTGTTAGGGTTCCCACAGATACTGAGAGGTGGGGGTGAATCAGTATCTGACCGGTAATGAAATTTTCTTGAAACTGAATATGTAGAATATAAAGTAACAGTATACTAGTATGCAAGAATTAATGCAAATAACAGAATCAAAAGCATCCATATGAAAAGAACACCATAACACAAGATGTTTAACGAGGAAACCCGGTGTGGGAAAAAACCTCGGTGGGATTTGTGACCCACAATATTCACTTACTGGCCAATAAGAGAATATTACTTACAATAGGGGCCTGCACATGCATGAAGGCCAACTGCCTAGAGCTCACTGCTCAATAAGAAGTCACACTGACTTACAATGAGGATTTACACAAATCCAATGTTCTGTACTGCTTTACAATAGCATCTTCAATGCCAGATTCAGTACCTGTTCTTGCTCTGTTCTTTACATATACCCTTGACCTACAGTTCGCACATTAGGTCTGCCTTATAATTTATTTATTGCATTCTAACCATATCCTACAAATGCCTACAATGATCTCTTTTATATACAAGAGTCATTTTACAATTTGCCAAGTCGGCTTTCAATGATAAAAAAAATATTACATATCAAAAAAATCTGTCGGCCTCAGTGCCGGTATACATATTTTCTTCTATGCCGGTGTACATCTTCTATGCCGGTGCTGGTGTAGATTGATCTTCTGATGTCGGTGCACTATCTTGCCTGTGTTATACTTTGCCGGTATAATATCTTGTCGGTGCCATAGGATTGCAAGGTTTCCTATATAATGCTTTGCCGGTATAATGTCTTGCTGGTGCCATAGGATTGCAAGGTTGCCTGTATAATGCTTTGTCGGTATAATGTCTTGCCGGTGCCATAGGATTGCAAGGTTGCCATCAATGACAAAACCTTCAATCACACACAATGTCTCATTGGAGTGTCCATATGCCAACAATCTCCCCCTTTGGCATTGATGGGAACACTCATGAGAAATTTCAAAAAGATATCCAAAAATGTGTATACCAAAAAAGTTACCAAAAATGTGAGAGCTCCCCCTGAGCATGTGATCCCTGTGTTTTGAATTTTCTCTTCTACTACTCCCCCTTTGGCATCAATAACAAAGGTTAGTAGATTTTGTACCAATTCATAACCTCAACCTTGTAGCTGGGTAGTTATTATCTGAAGAATATCTCCCAAAATTAAGTTTATACCATCCATAAACTTCTTGCTCTCCTTTATTGCTATCTCAGTTTTGTATACTGTACTGGTGAGATGCTGCAAGTGCTCTGCCGGTGTCTTGCTACCTTGTGTTAGTGCCTCTGATATTTCCTTATGCAGAGATACTAAATAGTCCAGTCTTGGACTTAGTTTAGATCTCAAAAATTTTGCCTTGTTTATTATTTTCTCCTTTTCTCTCTCTAATTTGAGCAATTCTTCCTCAAAATTTGTTATCTTTTCCTCAAAAACTGATAGTGTATCAGGTGAGTTAACAAAATTATCAGCCATTTTATTGATCTCTTCCTATACCTTGCTCATCTTTTTGTCTACATCCGTGGTCAAAAAGTTTATCTTACAGGTGTCTTTGTATAGAGTTTTGTATTCTTTCAACAAATTGCACAGTTTCGGTAGAAGTGTGTCAAATTCCCTGTTACACTTCTTTATTCCTTCCTCAAAGAATTTATGTTTCTCTTTTTCTACACTTTCTTTTACAGTTTCTACCTTTGTTTGCTCAAAATTTCCAGAAATATATTTACAAAGTGTATCCAACTGGCCTAAAGAATCTTTGTTGGCTATATTACAATTTGGAGCTATTAATTTCAAAACTGGAATTGAATCATTTATCGCTTTATATGCTTGTGAGCTATAATCTGTTATTTTCTTGATAGATTCAAGCAATACCTCTATTACATTTGATGGTGACCCAATAAAGTGAGTGCCGGTGGAGGTGGCCATGCTGGTATTGACCTCTGGTAGGTCTGTTTGTCTCCATCTCTTTAAGCACAGTTTTTCCTGCATCATGTCTTACCGGTGGAGTCTGTTCTAGTGGTTGCTCTATTTGAGTTCCAGAAACCATCTTTTTCTCTGAATCTGCTGCCGGTTGCCCTTTGTTATTAGATTTATCTGTGGTATCCTTATCTACCATTATGTTGATTTTTTGAGTATCAACATTCACACTATATAGAACTTCAGGATTAGGATTATTATCCTCTGTGTCCATGCTCTCAGCTGTCGGTTGATCTTCTACAGTTGTTTTTACCGATGGAGTATTTAAAGAAAGTGGGGGTAAGTTGTTTCTAATCTTGATACTTGGTGGTCCACCAACTTTACCTTTCCCTTTATCTTTTTGATATACCAGAATGGGCTTGGGATTCATATATTTTTCTTGTTTTTCCTTTTCAACCAAGAATCTATCCCAACCATCTTCTATTTCAGTTGAGACTTCAGTAACTCTACCTGCCATTAATGATATTTGCCGGTGTACAGTGGAAAAGACTGTCCGGTTGGCCTGAGCTATCAAATCATCAATTTCCTTAGGTGTGTTGACTGGATATACTGCAAGTAATTTTTCTATTTTAATTTTCTTATCTAACTCAATTATTCCTTTCCTTCTGGCCTCAAGTCTTTTATATAACTCATCAAGAATTTCATTTAGGACTTGCATCAAAAACTTTTTATACATATCCATGTGTAGTATAACACTTTCCTCCACTTGTCCTTTCTCATCCTCTGATAGGGTGTCATAGATTTTTCCTATGTTTTTCAATTTTCCTTCCTCTGTGATCTCATTCAGCAATATGTCAAAAGGGGCCAAGTCAGTGTCTGTCTTCTTCTTCTTTTTGGGGGTCAGCTTTTTCTTAGGTGGGGATTTCTTGATTGGAGACCTTACAGCTTGTTGCTTCTGTCTTGTCCTTCTAGGTGAAGGAGTGGATACCGGTAAGGGGTCTCTTTTCCTAACAACTCTTTTGAAAGTTGCTGGCATGTCTCCTTCTGAGGAGGTATCTACTGGTGATAGATGAGTTTTAGGCTGTTGAGCTGCCAACTCTTCTTCTGTTATGCCGGTTTTCTTTAATACATCATCTTTTAAGGCTTTTACTTGCCTGGATCCTTTCCTCACAGATGCCTCAACTTTCTTTACTCTCTTTTTAGATTGAATTTGACTTTAGATGTGCTCAACACTACCAAATACTTCTTCCTTAGGTTCAGGGGGGGCTTCCAGAAGTGCTTTCGCATAAGTTTCCACTATGTGGTCATTTGTTTCATACCCCATCTCTGTAACCCAGATTGTTCTTGGGATGACTGCTTCCATCCAGATCTCATCCTTTTTTATTACAAAACATATATCATCCTTATATTTGTTGACAATTTCCTGTGATAGTCTGATCCTCTTATTCATTTTAACCTTAAGTGCTTGAAAGTACTCATGGATATTCTTTTCTTTGTTTTCACACATGCTATTGAATAAGTCAGACAATTGTTTTCCTACCAGTAGGTCAAATCCAAAATCCTTGTTGCCTATACTGGGAGCCTGTTTGGTTATGTGTAGCATCAAGCATACAAGTAAATTTCCAAATTTAAAGGTTCCTTTCTTATCCTTCTTGATTTTTGCCAAATTGTCAATTAACTCATCTTTTAACCATTCACAGATATCAATTTTCACATTGTCCTTAACCATGTCATAAGCACTCTTTATGCATAAACTGGAAACAGAGTTAAGCCTATGTGCATGAGTTTCTTTGTAACCTAGAATCATGCTAACAAATCTAACATTTGTATCGGTCACATCATTAACCCTCAATGATCTCTTATTAGATGTTGCACCAGTTAAGTTTGTTACTAGGTCATTGGAGACCTTCTTGGTTTTGTTGGGTCTGGTACCGGTGGAAGGTAACCCTGCTACTGCTTTCACAACTTCCTTGGTAATCTTGTGAATTGAATCAAGCCAAAAGAATGAACCATGTACCCTGCTAAGAACTATCCTAACCACTTCCTCAGGAAATTTAGGAATGCAGAGGATTTTAGTGAATCCTAGGGTTTCAACAATTTTATGTTCAGGTTTCACATTTCCAGCATTGTCACATATGACAGATTTATACATGTCTTTGATTTCTTCATCACCTAATTCCTCTATGTTGCAATGAATATACATTCTAGGGTCTTCTGCATAAACAACACCCTTTGGAATTTGGGAAAATGCACCTGTGTTGTCATCTTTCTTAGCTACCTCAGGAACTAGCTGAAACACGGGCCTAGGTCATTTTATAACCTTAACTACTGTAGGGTTTGCTATGAATTCAGGTGCAGAGGAGGATGCCATGATGATAAATACCTTTTTCTGCCTTTGGATCGATTGGTTGCTGAAGTGCTTTGCCTCTTTGCTTGGAATGCCTTAGCTCAAAAATCTTTGCGCTCTTCTGAAAGTTTGAATTCATGATAAAATGAAATGGAACCAAAAACCTTATTTTATAAAGTCTTTTCTGTCACCTACCACATTAATTGTTTGTCGGTAATGAAGGATTTTCAACTTCTTTTCTCTAACCGAGGGAATAATAGCACATGTGTCATTAAATTGCTAAACCCTCAAGATAATTTTCTTTAGTTTGATGAAGAACATCCTGTCGGTGGAGCATCATATTGTTCTGTCGGTGAAGCATTTGTTGATTCTACCGGTGGAGGAGTAACCCTAATATTTAGATCACCTTTTCTAATCCATTGCTTTGAAAATTCTTGCTTAACCTCTTCAACCTTTTCTTTACCTTTCAAGATAGTACTTTTTTTATCTACCGGTGTACCTTTACTTCTACAGAATTTAGCAATATGACCAATCTTGTTACATGCATAACAAGTTACATTATTTTTCTGAATAGCTTTCCCATAACCTATGCCGGTTTGTGTTCTGCATTTATTTGATAAATGACCAAATCTTCCACAAACATAACATCTTACATTCATTCTACAATTTTCAGAGTTATGACCAATTTTGTTGCATTTGGTGCATTGACCGGTGGGAGGATTGATGTTCTGATAATTCCTAGATCTACATTCATTTTCCCTATGACCATATTTATTACAGCTAAAGCATTTTCCATTGAATTTTTAAGTATTAGAGGGTCTTACCGGTTTGCTTTTATCCTGTGTATTTGTAGTACCGGAGCTTTCTCCAACTTCAAATCCAACTCTAGAAGTGTCACCTTTGGGTTTTTGATTCTTCAATAAGGTACCAAGTTCTTCTGAGCTTTTCTTGAATTTTTCTTTGTGTTGATTTGCAGTTTCCAATTCTCTTTCCAAGATCTCTTTTTGTCTCATTAGTTCATTCGAGTCATTTTGAGTATGCATTAGATCTGTCTTCAACATATCATTTTCATAGCTAAGTCTTGTGTTCTCATTTGCTACATCACTTAGTCTTCTAGTCAATTCTTCTTCATTCTTCTTTCTGTCCTCAATCTCTTTGCAGAATCTCATAGTCATATCCTACATTTCATTTTTTGTTGTCATGATCTCTTGTTTCAATTTGCTTATCATATCATTTAGTGATTCCTTTTCATCATTTTCATTTTACAATTTTTCACAAAGTTCTCTTCTCTTGTTTCTTGCAACAGTAAGATTTTCTTGAAGTGCCTGAATAATGTCCTGAGCTGCTTTTCAATCATCTTCTAATTTGATATTTTTCAACTTCTCTGCATCATAGTCAGTAAGAGCTCCTTCAAGTTGCTTCATCAGATTTTCCATCTTTACCGGTGTCAAGATCTTCCTCAAGCTGTTAGGCTTCTGAAAATAGAGGACCAGGCTCTGATACCAATTGTTAGGGTTCCCACAGATATTGAGAGGGGGGGGTGAATCAGTATCTGACCGGTAATGAAATTTTCTTGAAACTGAATATGCAGAATATAAAGTAATAGTATACCGGTATGCAAGAATTAATGCAAATAACAGAATCAAAAGCATCCACATGAAAAGAACACCATAACACAAGATGTTTAATGAGGAAACCCAGTGTGGGAAAAAACCTCGGTGGGATTTGTGACCCACAATATTCACTTACTGGCCAATAAGAGAATATTACTTACAATAGGGGCCTGCACATGCAGGAAGGCCAACTGCCTAGAGCTCACTGCTCAATAAGAAGTCACACTGACTTACAATGAGGATTTACACAAATCCAATGTTCTGTACTGCTTTACAATAGCATCTTCAATGCTAGATTCAATACCGGTTCTTGCTCTGTTCTTTACATATACCCTTGACCTACAGTTCGCACATTAGGTCTGCCTTATAATTTATTTATTGCATTCTAGCCATATCCTACAAATGCCTACAATGATCTCTTTTATATACAAGAGTCATTTTACAATTTGCCAAGTCGGCTTTCAATGATAAACAAAATATTACATATAAAAAAAATCTGTCGGCCTCAGTGCCGGTATACATATTTTCTTTTGTGCCGGTGTACATCTTCTGTGCCGGTGCTGATGTAGATTGATCTTTTGATGCCAATGCACTATCTTGCCTGTGTTATACTTTTCCAGTATAATATCTTGCTGGTGCCATAGGATTGCAAGGTTGCCTGTATAATGCTTTGCTGGTATAATGTCTTACCGGTGCCATAGGATTGCAAGGTTGCCTGTATAATGCTTTGTCGGTATAATGTCTTGTCAGTGCCATAGGATTGCAAGGTTGCCATCAATGACAAAACCTTCAATCACACACAATGTCTCATTGGAGTGTCCATATGCCAACAGTGAGATCAACCAGTAACCCTACCTGTTGATATGTCAAACCCTAATCGATGGATCTTAGTGAATCGATTGTGTTGATCTATGATCAAATAGTGATCGGTGATGATTATGCCATGTATGCATGATGCATATGATGAGTTTCAAGTGGTTTTTGGTGCGTAGAGATAAGGGTTTTATCTTGGCAATGAGTGAGTACATTGCATGAAGTGGAAACTATGTGATAAGTTACAGGATTCGATGAAGCGGTGATCAAGGAGCGGTCAAGGTTGTCTTGTACAATGTGCTAATGATTTCTATGTGATCTAACGATCATGTTTGAACTAATTTGTTTGTAATTTCTATGAGATCTTAGGTTTGTGATGTGTTACCGACCTATTGTTTTTCTTATAAGGTCGATCAGTTGTTTTGTTGTAGTGTTGGAAATTTTGGTTAAGTGTTAGTGTGATTGATTGTCGAACCAGAAAAAGTATATGCAATATGTTCGATGGTAGATAGAAGGATGAAAAGGATCTGATCAAGAAGACTAGTGCTATTTACCAGATCAGCAAACCCCTGTTGTTCTCTAACAATTACAACAGTTAAATCTGTTAACCGGGTAAGCTTTAACAGGATTAGTTCTATCTAAATCTTCTAATTAGGTGACCCATTATCTTGGATTTCAAATCCTCTATTGAGGTTACTCCTAACAGCGTATTGCTTCTAACAGGGCATTATAGTCAATCCCTTAACCGAGTGGTCCCTAACAGGATCTGTTCCTAACAAGACATTTTTGTAAAGCTTTAACAAGCTTGGCTCCAACAAGGCAAACTTCAAAAGAGTTCAAAATACTTGTGGGTATTAATCCCCGGCATGGTTTTTCCCATTTGGGTTTCCATGTCAAAAATCATTGTGTCAAGTGGTGAATGGTTTTTGCGGTTAGGTTTTTTATATGGTTATTTTGTTTAACTGATAAATCCACTTAGATATGATAGGATGACTGGATATGATTTGTAGAATTCTTTTACTTATGTTAGTAAAGTATTTTGATGGTTTGATTAAATGGTTTGAGAGTTTCATATCTGTTATTCTATTGGTTCATTATGCCAGTCAACCGGTTAACTTGACAGTGCATTTGCAGTTTGTAGTTCAGTGTTTGAACCAGTTAGTTTAGTGATTGATTTTTAAGTTGGGTTTTGAGTTTGGTGAAAGTTTAGTCAGTTTTCTATCTAATGATTCACCCCCACCCATCTCAGTAGTTGTCTGGATCCTTATTGATTCATCATATCATCAATTGTTATTAGAGCATTTCAGGTCCTCTAGTGTCTAAGCCTAACAACTTGAGGTAAAGATCTAGAAGAACATGATGAAAAAAGTAGGTCTGAAGTTCAATAGAGAAAATTACATAATATGAAGTGATAGGATGAAAATCTATATCAAGAGTCTAGGAAGTCAATATTGGGAACATGTTGTTACCAAATATACCTTTCCTAGTGGGATTTTGTCTAATGATCAAAAGAAGGAGCAACAAGATAATAATCAAGCATTGGAGGCCATTATCAGTTCCTTGTCTGATTCAGAGTATGTTGATATCCATGGTCTAGAGACTGCTTATGATGTGTGGAAGAAACTTGAGGATATCTATAGCGGTGATGAGCATGTTAAGATTGCCAAAGAAGAGAGTCTGAGAGGTAAATTTGATGACATGCGGATGGTTGAAGGTGAGAATATTCAACAGTATGGTTAGAGGATCAAGGAGATAGTTGGTGAGATCAAAAGAGTTGGTGGTAAAGTGGAAGATACCATAGTGGTTAGTAAGGTGTTGAGAACCCTTCTACCGGTCTATGCTATTTGAGTTGCAACCATCTAGGAACTAAATTCTATTGATAAAACAAAGGTAACTCTTGACTCCATCATTGGTAAACTTACTGCATTTGAGTTAAATGGTTATGACGGTAGTGCTTAGTAATCCAAATATGCATTTAGAGCTTCAGTTTTGAACCCACTTGCGAGGAAAAGCAAATAAGTTAGTCACAGTTATGAGTCTAGATCCAGCAGAGAAGTTGATGATGAAGACAGTTTGATTGAGCTTGAAGAATTGTTGGCCAAGCGGTTACCAAGAGGTACTAGTAAGTACAAAGGTAAATTACCTTTGAATTATTTTGCATCTAACCTGATTGGACATATTGCAGCTAACTATCCTAATGGAGACAATGAGAACAAATGGGAGAAGTATAAGAAGTACAAAGGAAAAGGAAAAAGAGATTGACTCATTGTAGTTGATGGTGGAATCACTGATGAGGAATCTGAGGGAGATGCAAATGAATAAATTGTCTTTGTTGCCATTAAAGAGGAGATATCTAATCAGAAGGCATTATTTTCGCGTATGGATAGTTCAGATGATTGGATCATAGATAGTGGTTGTTCACACCACGTGACCGGTGACCGGAGTAATTTTTTTACTCTAAAATAATTTGAAGGAGGAGTTGTGAGATTTGGAAATGACTCACCCTGCATGGTAAAAGGAAAGGGAACCATTTCTCTTAATGGAAAGAGAAGTGCAAATGATGTCTACTGGGTTGAAGGATTAAAGTACAATATTTTGAGTGTTTCTCAACTCAATGACATAGGTTATCCATTGGAATTCAAGAATGGAATGTGTAAAATCTATGGGAGCAAAGGTGAACTTATTGCAACAGGCAAGCAGACAAAAGGTAACATGTTTCACCCGAATCCTAAAGTCAACAATTGTTTAATTGCTAAAGTAGATGATAGTTGGCTTTGGCATCGAAGATTTTGTCATATAAATTTTAATAACATTGTCAAAGTCAGTAAGTCCAAGTCAATAAGAGGTTTTCCTCAGTTGGACAAACCGGTGAATGCTTTGTGTAAGGAATGTCAGTTAGGGAAGATGACATCCTCAACTTTTAAGAGAAAATCTTTCTAAAAAGAACATTTGTTAGATTTGGTTCATACAGACCTCTGTGGACCAGTAAGGACTAGGAGTATTCACGATGATAGATATTTTATTATCTTCACTGATGATTGCTCAAGAATGATGTGGGTCATATTCTTAAAGGACAAAACATAAGCCTTTAGTAAGTTTAAGGCATTCAAGGCCTTAGTTGAAAAGGAAAGTGGAAAGAAGATAAAGTGCTTAAGAACTGATCAAGGTGGTGAATTTACTTCAGAGGAATTCACTAGATATTGTGAAGATAATGGAATTAAAAGGCAACTTTCTACACCTAGAACACCACAACAAAATCAGTTGTTGAAGCTACTAGAACTATGCTGATACAAGGAGGTATAGCAAAAAAATTTTGGAGAGAAGCTATCAGCACGACTATCTACGCTATGAACTGGAAATTGGGTAAGAGAGGTAAGGATAAAACTTTTGATGAATACTGGTATGGTAGGTCACCTAATGTCAGTTATTTTCAGATTTTTGGTAGTAAATGTTTTATCAAGAGAAGTGAATATGTTGGTAAGTTTGATGCTAAGAGTGATGAAGGCATATTTCTTGGTTACTACACCAAGAGTAAAGCCTACAAATGTTACAACAACCAGATAAAGAGAATCATTGAAAGTACTAATGTCTAAGTGGATGAGTGTCTTGAAGATACAGGAGAAACCAGTGAGGAGAAGAAGAAAGATAACCTTACATTCTGATTTTGGAACCGAAACCGGTGAAGCCAGAAGTTGGTGAAGTGAATGTTGTAGTACTAGTTCAATAGGTAGATTCTATAGAAGATGAAGATAGTGAGGAAGAAGAACCTGAAGATAATGATCATGTTATTCCAAGGTATGTGAGACTCAATCATAATCCTGATCAAATTATTGTAGATAAAGATGTTGGATTCTTAACCAAAAGAAGAATTAGAAAGAATTCTTGTATGATCTCCACTATTGAGCCTAAAACTACTAAGGAAGCCTTTGGAGATGATCATTGGATCAAGGCTATGGAAGAAGAGCTTGACCAGATTGAGAAGAACAATACATGGACCCTAGTACCTAGACTGGTGAACAAAAATGTAATAGGTACTAAATGGGTATTCAGAAATAAACTAAATGAAGGTGGAGTAGTAGTCAGAAACAAAGCTAGATTGGTATGCAAAGGTTATGCACAGGAAGAAGGAGAAGACTATGGCGAGATATTTGCACCAGTTTCTAGATTGGAAGGTGTTAGGACTCTACTTGAATTTGCAGAATATAGGGGATTCAAGGTATATCAGATGGATGTGAAGTCAGTATTTCTAAATAGAATACTAGAAGAGGAAGTATACATTGAACAACCAAATGGTTATGCTTTGACTGATGCAAAGGATATGGTGTGTAAACTACACAAGGCACTATATGGTTGAAGCAAGCACCAAGAGCATGGTATGAAAGAATACATTCACACCTGATGAAGATAGGTTTTCAGAGAACCAGTGAAGACAACAAAATATATCTCAAGACTGAAGGAGATAGCGAGGTGTTTGTGGATGATATCATTTTTGGAGGCAATGATGACATGAGTGATGATTTTGCAAATGAGATGAAAAGTGAATTTGATATGTCTCTAGTAGGAGAGATAAAATTCTTTATTGGTTTGCAAATTCAACAGATGAAGAATGGTATCTTTATCACACAGTCCAAATATGTGAAAGAGGTATTCAAGACATTTGGAATGGGAGACTATAAACCAGTTGGGACACCAATGGTTATAGGCTGTAAACTATCTAAGGAGGATGATGCTAAATCCATTGATGAAAAGTACAGATCTATGATAGACAAACTGCATTATGTTGTTCACAGCATACCGGATATTGTTCATGATGTTGGATTAGTTGCTAGATTTCAGAAGAACTCAAAGGAGACACACATGATTGCAAATAAAAGGATATTCAAATATTTAAAAGGTGCTGTTGATTATGGATTATGGTATCCACATGCAAGTAACTTTGATTTGAAAGTTTATACAAATGTAGACTGGGCAGGAAATGTTGATGACAGGAAGAGTACAATCGGAGGTGCATTCTTTCTTGGAGGTAGAATTGTATCTTGGAGCGACAAGAAGCAGAGCTGTATATCACAGTCTACTGTTGAAGCTGAATATGTTGCAACATATATGAATTGTACCCAGACAATCTGGATGAAACACATTTTGGAAAGATTCAAGTTGAAAATCACAGAATAGTAAGGATTTTATGTGATAACACCAATGAAGTAAATATCTCAAAGAACCCGGTGTTGCATGCTCCAATCATATTGAGCTAAAATATCATTTATTGAGAGAGAAAGTGTAGAGTAAAGATGTGTTACCGGAACATGTATCTACCAAGGAACAACTAGCGGATATCTTTACTAAAACTATGCCTAAGACTAATTTTGAGTATCTTAGAAATCGGCTAGGGGTTGTGCCCCTACATGAGGCTAGTTGAACAGATGTGGAAGACATCAATCTCGGAGAATATTGAAGATTTTGAAGCAAGATTGGTGTAGAGTGGAGCTACTCCATAGGGGGAGCAACTTGTTGTAAAACAGTGAAGTATGACACTGCATGTTTTACTTTAACTTTGGCATTGTTGTCAAAGGGGGAGAAGAACTATATGATTATGGGGGAGAAGAATTGTATGATTGATAGAGAGAAGAACTGTAGCTAGTTACCAGCTGAAGACATGGAGACCCAGTTGAAGGAGAGTACATGGTGAAATGTAGACCAAGATTCTTATACCTACGTATGTGCATTAATCTCAATCATCACAATCAAAGGGTATTGATATTTTTATTGTCATCAATGCCAAAGGGGGAAATCGTTGGCATTTGAATGATGATTGCATTCATGAGTTTAAGTTTTGTCATTGATGTCAATTATAATGGGTAATGGATTTGTATTGCAACTGGTATTTGTGCAAGTGATGGAAACCAATATTACTATTGGAGCAGTGAGATCAACCGGTAACCCTACTTGTTGATATGCCAAACCCTAACCGATGGAGCTTGGTGAATCAGTTATGTTGATTTATGATCAAATGGTGATTAGTGATGATTATTCCATGTATGCATGATGCACGTGATGAGTTTCAAGTGGTTTTTGGTGCGTAGAGATAAGGGTTTTATCTTGGGAATGAGTAAGTACATTGCATGAAGTGGAAACCGCGTGATGAGTTACAGGATTCGATGAAGCGGTGATCAAGGAGCGGTTGACGTTGTCTTGTACACTGAGATAATGATTACTATGTGATATAACGATCATGTTGAACCGATTTGTTTGTAATCTCTATGAGATCTTAGGTTTATGATGTGTTATCGACCGATTGTTTTTCTTATAAGGTCGATGAGTTGTTTTGTTGTAGTGTTGGAAATTTTGGTTAAGTGTCAATGTGATTGATTGTCAAACCAGAAGGAGTATTAGCAGTATGTTTGATGGAAGATAGGAGCATGAAAAGGATATGATCAAGCAGAGTAGTGCTATTTATTTACCATATCAGCAAACCATTGTTGTTCTCTAACAATTACAACAGTTTAATCCCTTAATCGATTAAGCTTTAACAGGATTACTGCTATCTAAATCCTCTAACCAGGTGATCCATTAGCTTGAATTTCAAATCCACTATCAAGGTTACTCCTAACATGGTATTGCTTCTAACAGGGCATTATAGTCAATCCCTTAACCAGGTGGTCCCTAACAGGATCTGTTCCTAACAAGACATTTTTGGAAAGCTTTAACAAGCTTGGCTCCTAATAGGGTGAACTTTAGAAGAGTTCAAAATACTTGTGGGTATTCATCCCCACCATGTTTTTTCCCATTTGGGTTTCTACGTTAAAAATAATTGTGCCAAGTGGTGAATGGTTTTTGTGGTTATATTTTTGATATGGTTATTTTGCTTAACTGATAAATCCACTTAGATATGATAAGATGATTGGATATGATCTGAAAAGTGCTTTTACTTATGCTAGTAATGTATTTTGATGTTTTGGTTAAATGGTTTGAGAGTTTTAGATCTATTATTCTATTGGTTCGTTATGCCAGTCAACCGGTTAACTTGACAGTGCATTTGCAGTTTGTAGTTCAGTGTTTGAACCAGTTAGTTCAGTGATTGATTTGTAAGTTGGGTTTTGAGTTTGGTGAACGTTTAGTCAATTTTTTATCTACTGATTCACCCACCCCCTCACAGTAGTTGTTTGGATCCTTATTGATTCATCATATCATCACTAACATCTTCCACATGCAGCACACCATAAGGAACACTAGATAGGGCTCCAGCGGGATCGATTTCAATCGACTTGTGTGAATGCCTCTTACATTTAGGTCGAGGCCTTTCAATAATATCAACAAAATATGGTGTATCCATCATGAAAATTCAAACACGGACTTGGATTCATAGATAAATACCTTTTCACTTTCTTCTTTGCTAGGGTTTTAACATCGAAATACTATTTCACCGATTCACTGTTTACAAATCTTCTCAATCTGCTAATAATATTCACCAATGCAGCAATCACATGCTCTTTCTCTGCTTTTATTACTTTCCAAGTGCTCTCCAATATGCAAGGTGACAAATAAGATTGAAAAACTTCCTTTTATTTCCTTAACACTTACTCCATTAAATGCTATACCCAATTGTATTTACCCTAATCACCGTTCAACCCTAAAACTCACCACCGGTTCTCATATCACATCAAACCTACCAGTTTGATCACAAAATCACTTCATAATATCACAATGCATCAAGGTATGCAGATTTGACTTACCGCACAGTCCTTTAGGGAGTTTGGAATCGGATCTGACAATAGGCTTCCCTAAGCTTTATAATAGCTTAGTTTACCAGTGATGAGTTCTTCACACTAAGTGAAGAATTAGAATCTTCCAATGGTTTCTCATCACTCTTCTTTCTCCAGATCTTGTTCATTTCATCTTTGGTTTCCTCCACATCAACTTTCTTCTTCCCTTTTCGGTCAGCAAACTGATTTACCGATTGGCTCATCTTAGCTCTACAAAACCTAGCAATGTGTCCCGGTTGATGACAATGAAAACATGTCATACCAGATGCTCTATAGGGTCCAACATTTCTTCTATTAGTTCTTCTTCTACAATTCATTGCTACATGTCCAAAGTTGTGACAAATTGAACATGTCACATTCTGTCTAAACTCCATTTCATAAGGACTAGACCGGTTCACATAAGGTCTCTTCCAAGTAGGGTTTCTCTGGCTAGTGAAAGATCTTTGCCATTCACCATTAGGCCTCTGATTCATGAAAGATCTCTGCCATTCACCATTAGGCCTTTGATTCATGAAAGATCTCTGATTCATCATTCTAGACCACCACTCAACAAATCTATGCCCATACCTGTTGCAGGTGTACCATTAACCATCAAAAGTTCTAGGATTATATCCTTGATAAGCATTAGGTCTATAACCATCAAAAGAACTAGATATTCTTCTACAAACATTAGCAGTATGACCTACCTTATGATAATTAAAGCATACTGGTTTGTAAGGTTTCTTACTGGTCACCATCTTTTTCTTAGGTATAGATTTGTCTCCATGCATGGTGTCTTTGGTACCAGAAGGCTCATCTTTCTCAAAGGTTGTGTATCTCAATCCTTGTGTCTCTCCTTTCTACCTTTGAGACTAGATCTACTCATCAAGCATGTTAATGCTTTTGTTTAATTTAGCTAGTATCTCATTAGCCTCAACCAACTCCTTAGTAAGATCTTCATTCTTCTTCATAAGGGTTTCTCTAAGAGATATAGCCATGTCTAGATTAGCCTTTGTCTCTTCTTTTTCTTCTTTTTCCTCTTGAAGATATGCAGTCAGGGTTCCAACCTCTTGGTTCAATTTAAAGATCTCATGCTATTTTTCTCTGATCTTGTCTTCAGTAGTCCTCTTGGCTTCTAGCTCTTGACTCATCCTAATGGTTAGGGTTTCAAGCTCTATTCTCATAGTTGACTTCTCATCATTAAGCTTTTCAACCTCATTAGCCAAGGCATTAACACTTTCTTCCTCAGATGAACTGTTTTCAATGAGTTCGGTCAACTGTTCAACTAACTCTCTCCTCTTAACCATTGAAGCTTTAAACTTAACCCTCAGTTCACCTAGGGCTTCTTCAGATTCTGCAAGCCGATTAGATGGCTCTCTATAACTCATTCCTTCCCCCATGTTATCCTTAGGGATCCTTCCCAAGTGGTTAAGCCTTAAGGGAATTTGGCTTGGATACCAGTTGATAAACTCATAATGCACTGAGAGGGGGGGTGAATCAGTGGAAGCAAAAACAATATAAATTTGATTACACCTCTTAACAACTTTAAAATCAATAGGCATGCAAGAAAGATAACCACATAAGATAACACCTAATAACACAAGCACCACATAACACAATGTTTATCACATGGAAACCCAAATGGGAAAAGCCATGGTGGGAATTGGTACCCACAAGATCAACTATCTGCAGAATAGGGATCTGACCGATTAAGGTCATACAATTGCTCTATTAGGAGCACACTCGATTAAGAGTGTCTTAGCCCGGTTAAGAGCTATTACAATGAGGCTTGTTAGAACCATCCATGTTAGGAGCCACCCAACTATGGTATTTACACAACACAACTTAATGTGGGGCCCTGTTAAGGGATTTAACCTTCGGACTTGTGAGGATCCTACTGCACCTGGTTAGGAGTGACCTTGTGAGAGGATTTTATCTTGCTGCAATTGTTAGGGAACACCAAGTTTAATTGATCTGCATACAACACCTATGTGTCTGATTAGATCCACTTTAGTTATGCTTCTAACACTGACTAAACATCAACACAGAGCTTCACCTTTCATCGCACAATCAAATTCACACTATAGATCTCATATCTGATATCTCATCACACAATATACTCCTTTTTATAAATAGCTCTGCAAAATCGGCTAAGAACCTTTGGAACAATTTCCCAGGTTCAATGTATCTAGTCAATCGTGATCATCACGCTTTCCTTATGTTGGCAAAACATTACACATCACATAAATATAATATTATATCTACCGGTTTACCAATCTAAGTAACTTCTACTCTACTAGTTAAATATTCTTCTTTATTGACTACTCAGTATATCATAACTTGCTCCAAACTTCATATCTGTTGATGTAGTTTAGGTCATAGACTCATATCAATGTCATAAACATGTGTTCCAAACCGCAACACTTAACTCTTCACCAATCTTCTGTATCGATCGCTTGAACATAACTCTGACACTATTTTACCGGTTGACTATCATGTTTACCAGTTCACTGTTTAATTGACTATACTACCGGTTGGACTAAATGACTTAGATGACTGACAAAACATAGTTGCCATCAACGACAACACAAAACAAGTCATCAATCAACCTATTATATCATATCATCATCATCAAGCCAACAAGAATTTAGGTAGACTTTGGACATTTATTTAGTTCCCTCGAGGCAGAAGATTAATGAGCACATGTCCTCTATCAATTTCTTTAATACCCTTGAACCTATTCAGAGAAGGATTGCAAATATTTTGAGATTCCAAATTGGGGCTCTTCCTTTGATTTATCTTGGAATTCCTTTGGCTGTTGGTAGAGAGCTTAGAAAATACTAGCAAAAGCTTTTCGATAAATAATGGAGAAGGATAAATTATTGGATTCATCGATGGCTTTCTACTACTGTTAGGGTGATTCTTCTTCAGTCTATGATCTAGGCCCTCCCCATTTATAGAGGCTTTGTTTAGGTGGCTCTTGTGTACTTCATAAAGGAATTTGATGCTTTGTCACATCAATTCCTTTAGATTGGTAATTTGATGACTTCTTAATGGAGTTTAGTGAAGTGGGAGTCTATTTATTGGCCAAAGAAAGAAGGGAGGCTTGGTCTCCAATCTATGGCAATGAATGGAAAATTTTTGGCCACTAAATTATATTGGCGATGGTGTATCTATCAGGATCAACTTTGGGATAGAATTATTTCATATAAGTATCTTGATGGAGTGGGTAGTAGGGAGGTTCCTCGATACCATTTAGAAGGGATTAGGTCCTTCATTTGGCATACTTTGAAGACTGGGGCTAAGCTTATTAAGAAGGTTTTTCTTTTGGATATGACATAAGGGCTCATCAGCTCTGTTTTGGCTAGACTCTTGGGATGGATACCCTCCAATCCTCTCAATCCATTCTCATCTCCAACCACTATATGATTGTTTCACTACTACATGCTGGAGCAATATTGCAAACTTTAAGATTGTTTTGCATTTGGGAGATGTTGAGGTTTGTAGATGGAAAGAACCTCCTAGGGGATCAAAGGGAGCTCAACAAGAATTGGCTTGCATTCTTACTAGTTGAGAATGCAATTCTTTTGATGAGTAGGATACTTTGGCATGAGATGGGGATTTAACTAGTAAGTATTATGTGGCAGGGGGTTACTTGAAGCTTGTTAGGTAGAGTTATGGGAGTGATGGTGTTCCATGGTGGAAGCAAATGTGGAACAAATTTTCTTGGCCCAAATGCAATTTCTTCTTGCGGTTGTTGTTTCAAAATAAATGCCTTACTTGGGACAATCTATGTAAGCGGGGTTTCCAAGGCCCTTCTATTTGTTTGCTGTGTCAGAATAGTGACAAGTGCATCTCTCATATTTTCTTTCAACTTTTCAAGACAAATTTGGCATCTCTGGTGGGGTCTTTGCAGTCAAACTTGTTGGCATGTTACCTTGTTGGCTAAGTTTTAGGTTCGATGGGGTAAGACACTTGTTAAGGCCCCTTTTCTCCAGATTGCTTGGGCTATTGAGCCTTCTTTCATTTTTTGGAATGATTGGTTGGAAAGGAATCATCAAATTTTTAAGGAGGCAAAGTTGAGTGTCCGATATTTGTGGAGGAAAATTATACTTATAATTTAGGAAATAGTTTCATCTAAGTGTAACCTTTCAGTTGTTGTGGACCCTACAGATGATCTTATTTCTAGTCATTCTGGTTTTCAAGGTCAAGGAGATGCCTATAAGTTATCTAGAAGGATCAAAGGTCAACAATTGGCTAGAAAGATTAATCGAGTTGGTTGAAGGCTTCCAAATCCTTAGGGGATTTTGAAAATTAATGTTGATGGATCCTCTAGGGGGAATCTTGGTCATGCTAAGGTTGGCGGTATTAGTAGAGATAATGTTGGGAATGTGTAGTTTTTCTTTTCCATCTATAAAGGATCTCATGCAAACAATTATATGGAAGCTCTAACCATTTTGTATGCTTTGAAAAGGGAGTGTGCTTTGGGTTGGCGGAGGATTGTTTGTGAATTGAATTCTCAAGTGGTGGTAAATATGTTGAAGGCTAAAAGAGTGGATGATGTGAATTGGCATTTGGCCATGGTTTTCAGATAGATCCCTAGACTGAGTAGATACTTAGATTTTGTTGTATTCCCTCATATTCCTCGTGACTAGAATTTAGTGTCACATTGTTTGGCCAAATAGGCCTCTGATCATATGCATGATTGAGATATTTGGAATAGGGATGACAAATTACCTGCAAATTATTCAAATTTGTTGGACTAGTTTGTGTTGGTTGATAGAGTTATGTAACTTTTCATTCTTTGTTGGTCATTTGGCCTTGTTTTTGTAGTTAGTTCCTTTTGATTAATAATTTTTTACCCATTGTTTGTTAATGATTTCCATGTTGTGTGTGTCTCTTAGTTTTATGACTTCAAAATTTTTTAAAAATTACATCTCTATTCATTTTGAGTATCATGGCAAAGGGAGAGGAATAAGGGTTTTCATCTTCTCCATCATATGGAGCTTAAAATCCCAAAAAAAATTATGATAGGAAGATTTATTGTTGTCTTCCAAATTTGTAGAGAAAGACAAGATTTTTTATATAAAAAAGGGGGTAAATGTTTTTTGCTCAAAGCTATGATCCAATGAAATCACAAACAGGAAACCTCATCCCCATTTAAACATTCAATAATATCACCCCAGTGGAGTTTGAACCTTGATGACAAGAACAACGACGCAACAACTTAACCATCACAACATACCAATGCTAGCCCAAAAGAAAAGGCATTTTAACAACGTGGACTATGATAGATTTTCTCCTATTAGTGCATTTATTTTTAGATTCATGAATTTTCCATTTCGTAATAGAAAATTACCAAACAGATAGATTAGGTTAATGTTAAGATTTTTGTATCAGTTATGCATAGATTATGTTGATAAGATATGAGGCCATCTAGAAATCACTTTCTTCCTAGGATGCACTGAATTGTTCTTGAAGATTGAATGAAATAAGTTCTCCCCATTTTAGACTAGATTATACCCTAATATAACAACCAATGCTAGAACCCTAGTTGGATCCAAGTCCTCAAAATATTTACACTCAAATGGCTTGCACATTAGAGTGATGGCTTCTCAGATTACAGATAGAATTTCTCACAATGATCTTGAAACCACTTTCCCTTTTAGGTGAATCCCAATCTGTAAAATCTTGCAAAACCTCAAAGACATCGTTTATACTTGGCCATTGTTGCAACTGTTGTATCATATTGTTACATTGGATCTGACAATCTAAAAATTTGTTTGAATGATGTCCCTAAAATCATCTCAATAGGTTTCTCAAAGATATTCTTGATGAAATTATTTTCAATTGTATAGTGTTTGAACATATCAACCAATTAATTATTGCAAGGGAATACATTGAATTTCCCTCCAATTATGCAAGAAAGGCATTTTGATCCTTCCAACATGTTATATATCATTTCATGGACAAATAAAAGAATCATTTGGGTTATCTTCCTTATAATCCTTACAGATGTAATATCATTAATTGAAGGACTTGCCATCTTTCACATGCAATGAAGTTTATATGTATCCCACCAACAATAGCTATTATTGAATCTCCTTTTGGAGTCATTCCCTATAAATATGAAAAAATGTTTGGCTTATATGAATTGTATTTACACTTTCTTCTTCTCCCTCTATCTTGTAATCTTTTATATGATCTTTTACCTTCATATCATATAAATAACAGTTAATTAAATTATGATCTTGATCCTGCATGCTTGCAAGAGAAATAAATATATAGATTAATTCACAATTTTTTGGGTAGATCGTAGTTCAAATTTTAATTTTTTCTATTAATTCATATTTTTTATATCTTTTAGTTTTTGGTTCTGAATCAAAGAGACATCATTATAGACTCATGCTCTTGAATTGGATAGTAAAAAATAATCTCATAGACAGTATAAAATTTCTATTAAAAATATAACAAAAAAATATTAAAAAACAAGGACTATTGAATTGATGCCATTCAATATAAACTTCCACCCTAAAAAGATATCATCATTCATCTTGTCCATTATGGTAAAAATTTCTAAACATGGACAATAACTCATGTTTGGTACCTTTGTGAAGGTGAATCTGGTTTAACTTCCAATCTACAAAAACATCATCATTCATCATGTCCATTCTAGAAAAAAAGTCTGAAATTTGATAATATCTCATGTTTGGTATCTTGTGGAGGTGAGAATAATATGAAATCTCTTGATCAAAGACATTATCAAAATCTAATCATGAAGTTTGTTTCTAATCATTTATCTAATCTAATATAAAATGAATAATACCTAAGACTAACGTTTAAGATAACAGAAAATTTAAAAATAAGTTAAAGATTAAAATCTAATTTAAAAAACTTCTTATTATTATTATTTATTAAATAAAAAAATAAAATTATGTTTTCAAATCTAAATTTAAAACAAACAAATCTAAACTAAAAAGCAACTTTCTATATTATTATATATTAAATGAAAAGACTTCTATTTTTAAATCTAGATTTTCAAAAAACAATTTTTTTAAAAAAATTCCATACATTTCATATTGTAAAATAAAACTAAAATCATTAAAAAAATTAAATTTGACATCTCTGCAAATCTTCAACATAAATTTTATTTATAAAATATAAATTTGACATCTCTCCATAGACAATATTACATTGCGTTTTCATCAAAACCTGTCTCATAACCAGCAGCCTATTGCTCGGTAAACCTAGTCAGAATACAAACTAGAACAGTCATTAAATTTTGCCGGGAAAATCGAAAAAATCCAGTTTAACCATAGCTGGCATGTTTCTCAACATACGTAGCCAAGTTTCAAAGGCATTGACGGCTCCATTTCCTTCATTCGCAATCTTACGTCTCAGTCAAAAATCTCATTCACGTTTAATATTTAGATCTCATATCTCCCATTTAATATTTAGATCTCCACTATTAGTTGGACTCGTAAAATCTTGTCTACCCCTAGAACTCTGATATTTTCAGATCCACTTTTTGTTTGCTGCTAATGGTTTGAAGCGACGGCTGTAAGGAGATTGGTTTTGTTTCGTGGCATTCTTCTTCCATGATAATACAAATTCTTTACATGGTATGAAACAATCAAACATTATCATAAAACGAATTGAACAAATTGCATCAAAACAATAATTGTATATTACTAATTAGCTGTATGACTATTAGTTAGAACACCTATAAATGTATGTAAAGCGTGCTTTATTTTTACAAGGAGATGAACCTTTTTATCACATTGTTAATGTTTGAGGAAGAAGGGCTAAATGTCGTGAAATAGATATGTTTTTGAATTGATTTCACTTTTGAGCTTTTTAGAGACGTTGTGTTGCCGAAAGATTCTTTTTTAACAATTTAGTTAGAAAATGTTGGAACTTGGAAAAATAGAGTAATCAATTAAATAAGAATATGAAAGCCTCAAAGTGTGTTTAGATTTAAAAGTTAATATATAAAAAAAAATAAAATAGAGGAAGTATTATCATATCCATAAGCATAACCAAGCCTAAAAGTTTTATAGAAAACATTGATAAGAAAGCCGTGGGTTTTTGAGGGTTTGAGTTTAAAGTGATAGTAAACATGTTTGCTTTCTTCCATCTACAACATGATGCAATTAAAGTACAATTTTGAGGTAAGTCACATGTCATGGTTTGTGCGAGGCTTTTTTGGGAATATGTATACGGTCTGATTGTTTTTACAAGTATTATTCCATTCCAAAATATTTTTACTTATTTGTTAAATGAAGGCACTGATTCTGTGGCTTTATCTATGGTTTTTTTCTACACCCGTCAACTTCCATGGCATTGGATGCTCCAAAAATAAGCTGAATGATCTAGCCTCCATACCCAGAATCATAGGTGAAGCATTGGGGGTTCAAATCCCAACATTGCACACTTTTGGGTAGAATGTTTTTTAAGATTAAAAAAATATTTCTCTATTCGGAGTTGTTATTCTCTGTTTTTGCTGCTCCTACCCCTAATTATTAGAAATTAAATCTGTAGAAGAACTAGCAAGACACACCCTTGCTTATACATTTATTTTTTATAGTTTAGAAAAAAATAGGATTTGATTTAGTTCTCTTACAGAGTTTTTATCAAATGTTGTAATATAGTTTTTCTAAAGGGTTTCTCCGGTTTTCTATTACAATTTCGCTAGCAAGAGAAGATAAAGATGATAACGAAGAGGATACTGAGGATGGGTGGTCACTTCCTAACCCACTCCCTGACCCTGTTGATGTATGGGGTAAACAAGATGACATGGATCCACCTCCTCCTATTGCTACTTCTTTAGCTGCTTAGGATTTTTTGGATGTTTCTAGATATCTGGGTTCGGCCCATGTTTCTTGGTTGTTTTCGGGCTATGCCCATGTGACTCTTGAGGAGTGACTCTTTCCTCCCACTTTTTTTTGTGAATAGTGCAATCTCTTATACTTATTTTAATGGAAATGCCTATTCATCAAAATGTTGTAATATAGGCAAGCTTGGAATTGATTGCCTTTTTTTTCAAAATCTCTTTTAATTGAATGGCTAAGTCATTATAATATTGGCAAGTTTGGAATTGTTTCTTTTTTTTTTCAAAATCTCTTTCGATTGAATGGCTAAGTCCACTTTTAATATGGATTTGTTCTTTCCATGTTCAATGAGAAAGAATCTAATTGTCCACATACTATTGGATATGCACTTAATTGTTTGATAGTGTTTGACATCAACTCTATGTTGCCTTCTCTGTCACTACAACTTCTTTTTTTTAAATACTTGACACCACCTACCTCTTGCATCTCTCCTCTAGCATTATATATTCATGCCATGTTTTGGAGGACTTCCTCTACTAACTTGTTGCTTAAGATATTATAGAAGTAGGGAGAAAGATGGATAGATAAAGGTAAGGGATGGGGAATTATAATAGCTATGGTTATTTTTGGAAGAAGCCCTCCTAAACTATTCAAAGTCAGGATCAAATTGCAAATTAAGTCACTTTTAGTTTTCATACTACTCAAATTAAGGATCATATAGAAACTTAAGTCTTTCAATTCTACCAAAGAGTAACTAAAGGTAGTATGTTGACTTAGCCTATTCCAATAGGGTAGTAGACATGCTCCACAATATCAAAACTAAACCTTCTCCAAAGTAAAGTTGTTTATTTTCGCCCACCTTTCCTTGTTGATTATTTTCTTTATTTAATGTTACTTGTAATCTCCACAAATTCTATTTAATTGTAGTGTGGTAGTCACCACATACTCTTAAGGTTTTTGACAACTCTAATAGTTGTTCTAAGCAACATGTTTGACAACCCAAATGCAATTGCCAATTTCTCATAGTGGTTGCAGAGGAATAGTTCTTTCTCCTCATCCTCTACATCATTCTTTAAAGATCTTACATTTGGAATAAACCCTACTACCTTTATCTCCCAAGATGATTTTTCCAACTTGGCATAGATTTCTTATGTTTGTGGGTATGATCTCTCTTAGAATTCAATCCAATCGCATCTATGTATCTTATTTATTTCTCTATCTTTAAAAAAAAAAAATTAACCTTTTGAGCATCTCGCCACTTGCTTTCTTTCATCAATTTCCACATGGGTCTTCAACTTCATTATTTCCTCTCTTTCATTCTTCCAAATCTCAAACTTCTTCGCATTCAACAACTATTCTTTGCCTTCTATTCAACAACCTTGTCAAAATAATATCTATTAAATCTTTCGTCTTGAATGTCTATTGCTAGATTCATATTTATCATCTTATTCTCACATGTCAAATTGTCTCCACATCAATTTTCCATTTTCACAAATTTCTTCAAATGTTCAAACTTGATCTAATATATGTCGACTCTCTAACATTCTTATCTCCATTCTCAATATTATCCATATTGTAATGTCACATTCTTAGCCAGAATCAACAGATCACGTTCAGTCTATTAACGAAGTCCCTGTAGACTGATAAGGATGGGCAGAGGACACAGAACTAGTGATTTTCTCCTATTTTAGAGGGCACTTTAGAATAAACATGGGTGGAATTAGTTGACAATATTTTTAACTCCTAGTCACCAATCTAAAATTGCATTAAACCCTAGAATATCTCCTTCAAAGGCATACATGAGACTAGAGAGAGTGTGAGGTGCTTCCTTGCCAGGTATCCATGGGGAGAGAGAAGAAAAAGAAACTTAAAAAAGATATTAAAGTTGATGCATATTACTTTATAATCTCTCCTTGGGTCACTTAAAACATTTATAATATTAAGTTCCACCTTTCCTATGTACCTATTCCTAGTGAGAGAGTGAATGGGGAAGAGAGAGATAAAAGGTTAGTATAAGTGGAGAAAACATATAACATAAAGTGTATGTCCTAAGTGGAAGAATTGTTATGAGCATAAAGTAATCATTATTTAATTCATTAAACTTGATTGAGGTGTTAGGGTTTCAACCCTAATTAAGGCAACTTGAAGAAAGGTTTTTAAAGGTCATTGGATCCTCATTTCTATTCATGTTTTTGGATATCATTTATCTTTCATGTCTCCTTTGAGGAGCTTGGCAACCTGAGGGTTTTGAGAATTTTGGAGACGGAAACCTCCATTCTTTGCACATCTATAACTGTGAGAGATCGGCCAAGGGTGTGAGGAGAAGCTTCATTTTTAGAAGTTTCCTTTGGGCATCAAAGTTGGATAAGTTGTAGCAAATATGAAGCCACATATTTGCTGGTGTGGCCATACCATTTTAGGGTAGAGGAAGCTCAAGAAATACAGTTTTCAGCACCATAGTTGTTGTGTTTGTCACCAGCAACATTTTGTCTAAATGTTGAATACCATACAACAATCTTTAGTGGTATTTGGAACAGTAGTTTGAAGTTATTTGTGGATTGGCTGAGTGAGGTGCTTGTGCGCCTAGCCAACCCACTCTTCTCCTTATAGTGCAAGGTCAATACTAATACAAACTTATTTCTCATAAGTTCCTTATTGTCACACAATCATCCCAATACAACAGATAAGTTATGGAAGGTTGCAGCAGTCTAAAGGTTATTTAAAGACATAAAAATCAGTCCATTAGCAAGCCATCCCATCCAAGGATTTGGAGCTCACAGTAAACCCCATCTCAAGGCAAAAGTGCAGTTTATATATTCCATCATTATTGCCTTCAACAGACCATCATATGCTAGCGATTTGGAGAGGAAAAGATTATATTTCTGATATCTATGAGTCTTTTTTCTGAGTAAGCACCTCATTTTCTAAGTGTGCACCTTGGTTGTGTGCTACCTTTCAAGTTTACTTTATCTACATCAAGCTACCGGGTATGTAGTTAGTGTTTTTAAGACTTCATTGGCTTTGTAAGAGCACTCATATCAAAGTGCTTAATGTACTCATCTTCAATAGAAATCTGATACAATGACAAGCTTGAATGTAATTTTCAATTTAGTTTTCAGTTTGCTTCATTGTTGTAAAAGAAAGTATTTATCACTCTCTTTTCAAAAACTTCAAAACAAATCATAGAAAACACATCTTCTGCAACTGTTGTCTATCTCTAAAAGACCACCAAATAACAGGAGAACATAGTTTAATAAATTAAAACTCACAAGCAGGTTACTCAGTTTCAGATTTCAGTGTTCCACTAGGGGTGGGACATTACACAACCTTTACAATTTTGGTTCTTGATATCATTTTATAAAAAAAAAATCTCTACATCTCCCAAATCTAACATTTCAATGTTTTATGAATACACCCAAATCTGTCATCCTCGATCAACAAGTAAATGTAACTTTTGCAATTTATCGAGCTCTATATATTTTCGCTTCAATATCTTCAAAAACTTCCAGATCATCACAATCATGTCTAATCCAACTATCTCTACTTTTAATATCACAATCTTTCCAATCTTGTTATCCATATTGTTGCAGCACTATAATATAATACATTAATCATCTCACCTTTCCTTTCTATCCAACTTAGGGACAGGACCCAATAGTTGAGTGCCCTAACTTCATGCTTTTCAAAATCCTATGAAAATTTCAGATGATTCCCAATTTTTTACAACACCTTACTTGGTAAGTCATCTACTTATAACTAAGGTTTTAGGACCACATCACCAAATATGATGCCACATCAACATGCTTTTTGTTATGGTGTCCAAAAAGGCCCAAAAAAAAAGTGAAACCGATACTTCTGCACTAAGTCATGTTTTATTGGTACATTGATATGGCATCACATGTTTTGTTGCTTTTTGTATCTAAGGAATGTGTTTCATTCAATTATGCGTAGTTATCATCAACAATAACAACTTTAAACTCACAAATATTGGTACAATATTGTCAAAGAAATTGGGCATTTAATCAACAAGTACTATCGCAAATATTGGAATGTGTTCAACTATTGGGTCCTCTCCCCTATCATCACCCCTTTGATGCAAGTGCTAGTGGTTATATTCTCCTTGCATCTAACATTGACACTCAATGATGGGTGCATTGATTTCATTAGCATTAAATTAAAACAAATCTTCTTTTTAAAAACAAATCAAACGCAATTTTGCTGGATTTGCTTTTTAAAAACAAATCGAATCTAATTTTTTGTAAATCTATTTTTTATTTTTCATACGCAAATTATGTCGACTTCTTATAAACCCTGTTGCCATTATAAAACGTCTATCAACATAAATAATAATAACATAAAATTGTTCAGTTTTACTCCAACATCTTGCTAAGATGCGATAATTTCATGACTCCAGCTCAGAAAACCAGACTTACCATGACAATGGTGTAACCAGCATTCTTTAATTCCTCAGGTCTTATCAGCAAATCAACTCAAATCAGTAATAAATGACAAGAAAATCAGGTAAACATCATTGATCAAAAACTAGATGTATAAGTCTCCTTTCATTCATAGGTGGGGTCTGAAAATTAGTAAACGACATAAAAATGTCTTTGAACTCAAACCAGAAGCAACCTTAAAAAAAACAATTGTTAAATCCCAAGTCTTGTCTGAGATTCAATGGTGGAAGAAAAAACCAATTAAAACCCAAAAATGTATTCAGTCAACATATGGATGTGATTTCACTCTCGAATTAATTGGAAGAAATTTATGGTCAGAATTGCAAAATGAAACCGTTGATCACTCAAATACGTAAATCATTTGGGACCCGCTTGATTGGAAGATCAGAAACAAAAGAATTCAAATTTGTGTATGAAACTGGAGCCTACCATGAATGAAAATTTTGAAGTTTTGTAGAATAAGACATGTTTTTGATTTTATATCATTCATAAAATCGTTTTGTTATTCGATATAAGAGTATGAATCTTAGATTGAAATCTCTTTCACTGAAAGTCAAAAGCTGTGAGGTATCTATTTCATCAAAATTGACGATGATATCTACAAGAAAATTTATTTTTAATTTTATCTTAAACCTGTGATTTGAAAATAGATTAAAACAGAGAAAAATCAGGAAAACAAATTGAGTGAAGAAATTCAAAACCAAATTTAAGGATTGAAAATGTCAAAAAGTGGGGACCAAGTTATGCACAATTGTTTTCAATTTGACTAAAATTTGTTGAAATAGAGTTAATTTGTATGTATTTTTCATTTAATCAGAAATTCTGTATTTCAAATGTTTCTAATTTTTTTCCGAAATTGTCATTTTTATGCTTACAACTTGATTCAGACTCTTTGGGTTCCTTGAATTTAATTCAAATTGTTTATCAGTTGACTTCAGCTCTCATAATTAAACCCAAAGTCTTTTGATTATAATGAGTATAATTAAAAATTTAATTTGCAAGTCTTTTGATTGTAATAAGTATAATTATAAATTAATTTATAAATAATTTTAATGGGTTTCTAATAATTTTCATCTGATATATGTTTCAAAAATTATCATTTTTTAATTTGCTTTATGTCAATAAAATTTGTGTAAATGATTTTATTGGGTTTCTAATAAGTTTTATCTGATTTATCCTTTAAAAATTATGATTCTTTTAATTTATTTTATGTAAAAAAAGCATTGTTTGACGTAATTTAAATTCCATTTCAAAATCTATCAAAATTAACTAGTTCAAAATATTCCAATATTTTATCTTGTTAATTAGAATTTATATGACTCTGTATGCAGTGTACATTAAAATCCTGAAAGGAAAATTTGGACACCTCATATAATTTTCAATATCAGTTTTAATTGTGTGAACAGATGAAAAGGTGAAGTGATGAAAAGTTTTTGTCTGGTAAAGTTTTGGATGCAACTTGATTTATAACTAAAATGATGAAAGAAGAAAGTGCAAGCAATGACAATTAAATCTTAGAAAATGGAGCTTTCTTCAAATTATGAAGGGAGAACACAAGAACATAAATTCTGTGACTCTGCTATGCCTATGTTGGACCATTTCTCTAGTACTCCAAAAGTTTTATTAAATTAATACTAATATTGTTAATTTTTATAATTAATTTGGAATTAGTTTACTTTTAGTTGATTGTTATTTCTTTGTCATATCTTAATATGGATTATAAGATTATTATTATTTTCGGATTGTATGATTAATATTTCAAATTAGACTATTTTGTAGTTATATGTTTTAAGTTAATTATGTAAGTTGTTGATTATATCTTGATATTTATGTTTATCTTGATTGGATTAGGGAAAGCATACCGATATCGCTAACTTTGCACACCTACGGATCCTAAAGAGTACATCGGATTTCAACGAATTCTTTTTGTTGTCTTCATATATGACTTAACTGCTTATAACTATTGTTTTGGCTTTGAGGTAGCAATGACGCACGTCGTGGGATCCATTAAGTGTGCAAGGGTCAAAAAGTGGTCACTTCAAAGTGTCACCCATTACCTACTTAAAGATGTTCAATAACCATGCTCTACAACCAACTCAAAAATGGTCAATACTTATGCGCAAATGCCCCAATAGTTGTGCATGATGGGTACCAATAAATTTGCACAACTCCTCCAAATAAAGTCCAAGAATTATAACTAATGGGGGTAAAGGGGGCAGCTATTGGTACATGTGAAATATATTAATGGGCTTTTAGTTATCATTTTTTTGGTTTCTTTAAAGATAAAAATTGGGGGCTTGGGTGAGAGAGGAGTGATTGGTAATTGGAACATGAGTGGTAACTAGTGCTCTTCCCTTAATGTGTTTATGTTTTTTCTATTTTGTGAGATCATATCTCTAGCAAGGGAGAGTGTTATGAGGAAGGATATTGTCACATCCAAATAGCAATATGGATGAAAACAAGCACATGTGCAATAAGTTTTTTTGTGTCACTCTTGGTTAAGATCATTTGGTATAGGTTGGACATCATATCTTTGTAATGATATTATCACATTGCTTGATAGTTGTTTTGCTGATTTCCATATTGAAAATATAATCTTGTTTGATTGAAGAGTTTTGATCAGTTGTCATATCCCCTAGAAACCTCGTTAATTTTATTTTATAACCTCTAGGCCTGTGGTAATTTGGACTAGGGGTGGATTTCATGATTAAACTATTTTAAGTGAACCCATGTGTGTGTGTGATGGTTATAACCTTTTAATGGCATCATTAATTAATGTTATTAATATTATCATGATTTTGTTAATCTAATGCACTAATTAAATTGTACGACTAACCTAAACTAACAAAATTGTGAAGTTGTGTGAGATTAATAGTTGGTTGCAAGTATTCGAGGTGCAAGGTGAAGTCAATTTTGTAAGTCGGTGATGAGAGACAGACTACTACTAGTAATGTCATTTTAGCGTCTTTACCTTGTCAATAATTGTCTTATCCTAGAACTCTAGTCATCTATTTAATTAAAATGATTTAATTATTTCCTATTATGTAGGGGATTTTGGAAATAACTTAGCCCCCATCAACCATGAGTATCGAATAATCTCTCTCTCTCTCTCTCTCTCTCTCTCTCTCTCTCTCTCTCTCTCTCTCTCTCTCTCTCTCTCTCTCTCTCTCTCTCTATATATATATATATATATATATATATATATATATTACCGAATCATTTAAAGGGTCAAATGATTCACTCATAACCTTTACTGCATGTTGTTCTTCCTTGATCTTCTTCTCTATATCATTAAGAAATAATGAAAAATTACAAATTGTAGATAGTATTTTACCTCCAGTCTTTAGTGCATCTTTTATTTGTTCCATATTATCACTAAGACCTACCCTATCTCTGTCAATTTCCTAGATCAAAATTGAAATTCTTCTCTTCTCATATTCTTTCTCAGCATTCTCAATTGCAGCTTCCTCCAAACTCTTCATTTGTTCCCTGGTTGAATTTACTTGTTTATCCAGTTTGTCAATAGGAGTGGGAAGACTATCTATATCAATCTCCAGTAATATACTGGATAAAATATCAATTGCACACTGAATAGTTTGGGCTTCTTTCCTTTGTGCTTTCATAATCTTCTTTATCTCCCTAGATTGCATAGCAAATGCAATCTCCATTAACTCAGTTGGACTTAGCATGTCCATGTTTATAGGACCTTGGATGCTAATTGTGTCATCCTCTTCATCATCATCAATTTTCCTAGAGGTAAGTGATTAGGGGGTCACTTTTTGTTCTTTCTTCTCTTCCTCTTTCTGCTTCCCTACATCCTTTTGTTACTCAGTATCCTTCTCCGGTGATAGCATTTTCTTATGCTTTCTCTTCAACTTTCTCCTCTTCTTTTTCCTTGTCCTTGTCCTTTTCCTTTTCCTTCACTGGTGGTTCTTGTACTTTAGATGACTCTATAGTTTGCACATTTTTTGTTTGGTTATTCACCGGTTGCCCTACCATTTCTACATCTAGCTTAGTTACATCATCAACTTGAGCATTTATTTTATTATCTTCCTCTTCTTTGTCTTTATCCTTACCAGTGCAGATGTCTTCTAGTAATACATTCTCTTCATCAGGAATAATGATTGGATCTTCCTTATTGCTTGTATCAAAACAATCTCATTGGTATAATATCGTAATATCATCAATCTCAATATCATCAGGGAGATCTTCTCCTTTAAGTTTCTCTAGTTGATCTTCTTCTTCAGGAATAAGGTTCAAAAACTTCTTCAAAATTTGCTTAGTCTCAATTTGAACTGACTCGGTTTCTCCAACAAGTAGTCTTGTAAGCCTTTTCTTGTTCTAAATAATGACTTTGAATTGAAAAGAATGTTTCCCAATTCCACCTTGGAGGCTTCTGGTTGTAAACTTACAATAACAAATTCAATAATTTCCTTGTCTTGTTTTATGGCCGCCTACCATCTTGCATCTAATTTATTGTACAAAGAATTTGATATTTGCCCTTGCAACTCAATCAAGGCTTTGCTATATTTATTCATAGACAAAACTATTGCATGTTCTATTTGCTTTTGTTCATCTTCACCAAACTTATCATAAAGTTTATTTACATCAACCAAAATACTATACTCCTTAATATGTAACAATTCATTTTCAAAGGGAGAAAGTTTAGGTACCGGTTTCTTTATTGATTTCACTGTAGAAGTTCCAACAACCTTAGACTTCTTTCCACTGGCTTAAGTTATTTCTTCTCACCTTCAGACTCTATTTCTTCTTCATCTACATCTCTCTTTCCTTGCTCCTTCCTTTTACCGGTGGCTACCGGTGCTTTAGGTGCAGGGGGATTGACTTCTTTCCCCTTTCTTTTCAATTGAATCTTACAAGGTTTCTCCTTTGCAATTGTGCTTCTTGTCTGTCTACTGGTATTGGTACCGGTTGGGGAACTAGAGGACTCAACAACCTTCTTTGCTTCAAATTTTTCTCTGGCCTCAACAATCGCTTCTTTTGTAAATCCTTGTTAAACAACAAATTGTTCAAATTCCTTTCTAACTTTCTTGGCAATCACTAGTTTTCCCAACTCAGAGTGCACTTCTATAGATTTTTCTTTATATGTTCCAAATCTTGTTGCATTGGGGTCTACTGGTTGTGCAAGGAGATGATCAATATATGAAATTAGAAGATCTGCTTCCACTTCATAATCCATGGGCATCACCCATAATGTCCTAGGGTCTGCTACCTCCATATGACATGTGTCGGTGTCCACCATGAAATAAATAGTGTCTTCATACCTTTTGAGAACCTGTTTCGGTATCCTTTCTCTAGCATGCATCCTTTTTGGAAATATTTGAAATAACCCCAGATTACCTTAGTAAACTCATTTCCAATCATCATGATGTTGTTCTTTATCTGCAACATTGTCGGTGTACCTTCTATCCATTGTATATCACCGATACCGGGAAAAGAATTCTAAAAGTAGAAAAACAAACCAATGATCAGTTGCCCAAACTTGAATTTATGTCTGTTATCTTTCTTAATGGATTCTAGATTCAATATCAACTAGGTTCTTAGGACTTCAAAAAGATCATAGTCTGCATTTTCTTTTATCCTTCGATAAGCTATGTAAATTGCAGCTCCAGGAATGCTAATTGTTCTCCTTGAATGATAAACCCTATATCCGATGACCATCAATGCAAATTTGACCTTAGGGTCTTCAATCTCATTTATTTTCATAGCTATACCATCCCATTTAAACTTTGTCAGTTTAGTTAGATCAAGCTTCAAGACTGACCTAAGCACAAGAAATTCACCGGTGGCAGACAATCTGGTGATGACATGAATCGCTTCCTTTGTTATCTTATGCGATCAATCAAGCCACATAAAGTGATCATGTATTTTTCTCAACACATATCTCATATGATCCTCTTCTAATTCATCAAGAAATTTCAGTGCATGGTGAAAACCCTCATCGACAACCCTTCAGAATTGATCTTTCAAAACACCTTGTTTGTCACATAGTATTCGGAATTGATTAAAGATTGCAAAGGTACCTAAATTTTCTAGTTTGTAGTGAATGTGGGTCCTAATTGTTGGCATTTGAATGAAGATTGCATTAATGAGTTTAATTTTTGTCATTGATGTCAATTGTAACTGGTAATGGAGTTGTATTGCAACTGGTAGTTGTGCAAGTGATGGAAACCAGTATTACTATTGGAGCAGTGAGATCAACCAGTAACCCTACCTGTTGATATGCCAAACCCTAATCGATGGAGCTTGGTGAAATGGTTGTGTTTATCTATGATCAAATGGTGATCGCTGATGATTATGCCACGTATGCATGATGCATGTGATGAGTTTCAAGTGGTTTTTCACTCATAGAGGTAACAGTTTTATCTTGGGACTGAGTGAGTACATTGCATGAAGTGGAAATCGCATGATGAGTTACAGGATTTGATGAAGTGGTGATCAAGGAGCGGTCAAGGTTTTCTTGTACAATGTGTTGATGATTTCTATGTGATCTAACAACCATGTTTGAACTGATTTATTTGTAATCTCTATGAGATCTTAGGTTTGTGATGTGTTACCGACCTATTATTTTGCTTATAAGGTCGATGAGTTGTTTTGTTGTATTGTTGGCAATTTTGGTTAAGTGTCAGTGTGACTGATTTTCAAAATAGAAAAAGTATCTGCAGTATGTTTGATGGCAGATAGGAGCATGAAAAGCATTTGATCAAGAAGAGTAGTGCTATTTACCAGATCAACAAACCCTTGTTGTTCTCTAACAATTATAACAATTAAATCCCTTAACCGGGTAAGATTTAACAGGCTTAGTTCTATCTAAATCCTCTAACTAGGTGATCCATTAGCTTGGATTTCAAATCCTCTATCGAGGTTACTCCTAACAGGGTATTGCTTCTAACAGGGCATTATAGTCAATCCCTTAATCGGGTGGTCCCTGACAGGATCTATTCCTAACAGGACATTTTTGCAAAGCTTTAATAGGCTTGGCTCCTAATAGGGTGAACTTTAGAAGAGTTTAGAATACTTGTGGGTATTCATTCCCACAGTGGTTTTTCCCATTTGGGTTTCCATGCCAAAAATCACTGTGTCAAGTGCTAAATGGTTTTTGTGGTTATGTTTTTGATATGGTTATTTTGCTTAACTGATAAATCCACTTAGATATGATAAGATGACTGGATATGATCTGAAAAGTGCTTTTACTTATGTTAGTAAAGTATTTTGATATTTTGGTTAAATGGTTTGAGAGTTTCAAATCTGTTATCCTATTCGTTCATTATTCGAGTCAACCAGTTAAATTGACAGTGCATTTGCAGTTTGTAGTTTAGTGTTTGAACTAGGTAGTTCAGTGTTTGAACTAGTTAGTTCAGTGATTGATTTGTAAGTTGGGTTTTGAGTTTGGTGAAAGTTTAGTCACTTTTCTATCTACTGATGTCCATGGTCTAGAGATTGCTTATGATGTGTGGAACAAACTTGAGGATATCTATAGTGGTGATGAGCATATGAAGATTGCCAAAGAAGAGAGTCTGAAAGGTAAATTTGACGACATGCAGATGGCTGAAGGTGAGAATATTCAACAGTATGGTCAGAGGATCAAGGGGATAGTTAGTGAGATCAAAAGTGTTGGTGGTAAAGTGGAAGATACCACAGTGGTTAGTAAGGTGTTGAGAACCCTTCTACCGATCTACGCTATTCGAGTTGCAGCCATCAAGGAACTAAATTTTATTGATAAAACAAAGGTAACTCTTGACTCCATCATTGGTAAACTTACTGCATTTGAGTTAAATGGTTATGATGGTAGTGCTCAGTAATCTATATCTTCATTTAGAGCCTCAGTTTCTGACCCACCTGTGAGGAAAAGCAGAGAAGTCAATCACAGTTATGAGTCTAGATCTAGTAGAGAAGTTGATGATGATTACATTTTGATTGAGCTTGAAGAATTGTTGGCCAAGCAGTTACCATGAGGTACTGGTAAGTACAAAGGTAAATTACCTTTGAAGTATTTTTCATGTAACCGGATTGGACATATTGCAGCTAACTATCCTAATGGAGACAATGAGCACAAACAGAAGAAGTATAAAAAGTACAAAGGAAAAGGAAAAAGTGATTGCCTCATTGCAGTTGATGGTGGAATCACTGATAAGGAATCTGAGGGAGATGCAAAAGAAGACATTGTCTTTGTTGTCATTTAAGAGGAGACATTTGATCAGAAGGTATTAGTTTCACGTATGGATAGTTCAGATGATTGGATCATAGATAGTGGTTATTCACACCACATGACCGGTGACCAGAGTAAATCTATTACTTTGAAAGAATTTGATGGAGGAATTGTGAGATTTGGAAATGACTCACCCTGCATAGTAAAAGGAAAGGGAACCATTTCTCTTAATGGAAAGAGCAGTACAGATGATGTCTACTGGGTTGAAGGATTAAATAAAAATCTTTTGAGTGTTTCTTAACTCAATGAAAGAGGTTGTCCATTGGAATTCAAGAATGGAATATGCAAAATCTATGGGAGCAAAGGTGAACTGATTTCAACTGGCAAGCAAACAAAAGGTAACCTGTTTCACCTGAATCCTAAAATCAACAATTCTTTAATTGCTAAAGTAGATGATAGTTTGCTTTGGCATCAGAGATTTTGTCATATAAATTTTAATAACATTATAAAAGTCAGTAAGAGGTTTACCTCAGTTGGACAAACTGATGAATTCTCTATGTAAGGAATGTCAGTTAGGGAAGATGACATCCTCAACTTTTAAGATCAAATCTTTCTCAACAGAACATTTGTTAGATTTGGTTCATACGGACCTTTGTGGACCAATAAGGACTAGGAGTATTCAAGGTGATAGATATTTTATTATCTTTATTGATGACTGCTCAAGAATGATGTGGGTCACATTCTTAAAGGACAAAACAAAAGCCTTTTATAATTTTAAGGCATTCAAGGCCTTAGTCGAAAAGGAAAGTGGAAAGAAGATAAAGTGCTTAAGAACTAATCAAGGTGATGAATTTACTTCAGAGGAATTCACTAGATATTGTGAAGACAATGAAATTAAGAGGCAAATTTCTGCACCTAGAACACCACAACAAAATGGTATTGTAGAGAGGAACAACTGCACAGTTGTTGAAGCTTCTAGAACTATGCTGATACAAGGAGGTGTAGCAAAAACCTTTATGGAGAGAATTTGTCAGCACAATTGTCTACACTATGAACCGGATATTGGTTAAGAGAGGTAAGGATAAAACTCCTTATGAATACTAGTATGGTAGGTCGCCTAGTGTCAGTTATTTTAAGATTTTTGGTAGTAAATGTTTTATTAAGAGAGGTGACTATGTTGGTAAGTTTGATGCTAAGAGTGATGAAGGCATATTTCTTGGTTACTACACCAAGAGTAAAGCCTACAAATATTATAACAACCGGACAAAGAGAATCATTCAAAGTATTGATGTCCGAGTGGATGAGTGTCCTTAAGATACAGGAGAAACCAGTGAGGAGAAGAAGGAAGATGAACCTTACATTCTGATTTTGTAACCAGAACTGGTGAAGCCAGAAGTTGGTGAAGTGAATGTTGTACTACTAGTTCAACCGGAATAGGTAGATTCTGTAGAAGATGAAGATAGTGTGGAAGAAGAACCTGAAGATATCATGTTATTCCAAGGTATGCGAGACTCAATCATAAACCTGATCAAATTATTGGAGATAAAGATGTTGGAGTGTTAACCAGAAGAATAATTAGAGAGAATTCTTGTATGATCTCCACTATTGAGCCTAGAAATGCTAAGGAATCCTTTGGAGATGATCATTGGATCAAGGCTATGGAAGAGGAGCTTGACCAGATTGAGAAGAACAATACATGGACCCTAGTACCCAGACCAGTGAACAAAAATGTAATAGGTACTAAATAGGTATTAAGAAATAAACTAAATGAAGATGGAGTAGTAGTCAGAAACAAAGCTAGATTGGTGTGAAAAGGTTATCCATAGGAAGAAGGAGAAGACTATGGCGAGACATTTGCACCAGTTGCTAGATTGGAAGGTGTTAGGACTCCACTTGCATTTGTAGCATATAGGGTATTCAAAGTATATCAGATGGATGTGAAGTCAACATTTCTAAATGGAAAACTAGAAGAGGAAGTATACATTGAACAACCAGATGGTTATGATTTGACTGATGGAAAGGATATGGTGTGTAAACTACACAAGGCACTATATAGTTTGAAGCAAGCACCAAGAGCATGGTATGAAAGACTGCATTCACACCTGATGAAGATAGGTTTTTAGAGAACTAGTGAAGACAACAATATATATCTCAAGACTGAAGGAGATAAGCTACTGGTTAGCGAGGTGTTTGTGGATGATATCATTTTTGGAGGCAATGATGACATGAGTGATGATTTTGCAAATGAGATGAAAAGTGAATTTGATATGTCTCTGGTAGGAGAGATAAAATTCTTTATTGGTTTGCAAATTCAACAGATGAAAAATGGTATCTTTATCACACAATCTAAATATGTGAAAGAGGTATTGAAGACATTTGGAATAGGAGATTGTAAACCAGTTTGGACACCAATGGTTACAAGGTATAAACTATCTAAGGAGGATGATGTTGCATCTGTTGATGAAAAGGAGTACAGATCTATGATAGGCAAACTGCATTATGTTGTTCACAGCAGACTAGATATTTCCCATGATGTTGGATTAGTTGCCAGATTTTTAAAGAACCCAAAGGAGACACACATGATTGTAACTAAAAGGATATTCAGATATTTAAAAGGTACTATTGATTATGGATTATTGTATCCATATGTAAGTAACTTTGATTTGAAATTTTATACATATGTAGAATGGGCAGGAAATGTTGATGATAGGAAGAGTACAATCGGAGGTGCATTCTTTCTTGGAGGAAGACTTGTATCTTGGAGAAGCAAGAAGCAAAGTTGTATATCATAGTGCATTGTTGAAGCTGAATATGTTGCAGCGTATATGAATTGTACCCAGGCAATCTGGATGAAACACATTCTGGAAAGATTCAAGTTGAAAATCACTTTTGAGTATCTTAGAAGTCAGCTAGGGGTTGTACCCCTACATGAGGTTAGTTGAACAGATGTGGAAGACATCAATCTCAGAGCATATTGAAGATTTTGAAGCAGGATTGGTGTAGAGTGGAGATACTCTACAGGGGGAGCAGCTTGTTGCAGAACAATGAAGTATGACACTGCATGTTTTACTTTCACTTTGGCATTGTTGTCAAAGGGGGAGAAGAACTGTATGATTATGGGGGAGAAGAATTGTATGATTGATAGAGAGAAGAATTGTAGCCAGTTACCAGTTGAAGACATGGAGACTCAGTTGAAGGAGAGTACATGGTAAAATGTAAACCAAGATTCCTATACCTACATATGTGCATTACTCTCAATCATCACAATCAAAGGGTATTGATATTTGTATTGTCATCAATGCCAAAGGGGGAGATTGCTGGCATTTGAATGAAGATTGCATTAATGAGTTTAAGTTTTGTCATTGATGTCAATTGTAACCGGTAATGGAGTTGTATTGCAATCCGTAGTTGTGCGAATGATGGAAACTGGTATTACTATTGGAGCAGTGAGATCAACTAGTAACCCTTTCTATTGATATACCAAACCCTAACCGATGGAGCTTGGTGAATCGGTTGTGTTGATTAATGATCAAATGGTGATCGGTGAAGGTTATGCCACCTATGCATGATGCATGTGATGTGTTTCAAGTGGTTTTTGGCGTGTAGAGATAATGGTTTTATATTGGGAATGAGCGAGTGCATTACATGAAGTGAAAACCACGTGATGAGTTACAAGATTCGATGAAGCGGTGATCAAGGAGCAGTTGAGGTTGTCTTGTACAATGTGCTAATGATTTCTATGTGATCTAACAATCATGTTTGAACCGATTTGTTTTTAATCTCCATGAGATCTTAAGTTTGTGATGTGTTACCGACCTATTATTTTGCTTATAAGGTTGATAAATTATTTTTTGTAGTGTTAGCAATTTTGGTTAAGTGTCAGTGTGATTGATTGTTGATCCAGAAGGAGTATCTGCAGTATGTTTGATGGCAGATAGGAGCATGAAAAGGATTCGATCAAGCATAGTAGTGCTAGCTATTTACCATATCAGCAAACCCCTATTGTTCTCTAACAATTACAATAGTTAAATCCCTTAACCAATCAAACTTTAACAGGATTAGTGCTATCTAAATACTCTAACTAGGTGATCCACTAGCTTGGATTTCAAATCCTCTATCGAGGTTACTCCTAACATGGTATTGCTTCTAATAGGGCATTATAGTCAATCCCTTAACCAGGTGGTCCCTAACAGGATTTATTCCTAACAGGACATTTTTGTAAAACTTTAATAGGCTTGGCTCCTAATAGGATGAACTTCAGAAGAATTTAGAATACTTATGGGTATTCATCCCCACCGTAGTTTTTTTCCATTTGGGTTTCCACATTAAAAATCATTGTGCCAAGTGGTGAATGGTTTTTGTGGTTATGTTTTTGATATGGTTATTTTGCTTAACTGATAAATCCACTTAGATATGATAAGATGACTGGATATGATCTGAAAAGTGCTTTTACTTATGTTAGTAAAGTATTTTGATGTTTTGGTTAAATGGTTTGAGATTTTTAGATCTATTATTCTATTTGTCCATTATGCCAGTCAATCGGTTAACTTGACTGTGCATTTGTAATTTGTAGTTCAATGTTTGAACCAGTTAGTTCAGTGATTGATTTGTAAGTTGGGTTTTGAGTTTGTTGAAAGTTTAGTCAGATTTCTATCTATTGATTCACCCCCCCCCCTCTTGGTAGTTGTTTGGATCATTATTGATTCATCATATCATCACTAACATCTTCCACATGCAGCACACCATAAGGAACACTAGATATGGCTCTAGCAGGATCGGTTTCAATCAACTGGTGTGGATGCCTCTTAAATTCAAGTTGAGGCCTTTTAGTAATATCAACAAAATGTGGTGTATCCATAGTGAAAAATCAAACACGGACTTGGATTCATAGATAAACACCTTTTCACTTTCTTCATTGGTAGGGCTTTAACACCGAAATACTATTCCACTGATTCATTGTTCACAAATCTTCTCAATCCGCCGATAATCTTCGCCAATGCAGCAATCACAGGCTCTTTCTTCACTTTTATCACTCTCCAAGTACTCTCTAATATGCAAGGTGACAAATAAGACTAAAAAAATTCTTTTTATTTCCTTAACACATTGCATTAAATGCTATACCCAGTTGTATTTACCCTAATCACCATTCAACCCTAAAACTCACTACCAGTTCTCATATCACACCAAACCTACCAGTTTGATCACAAATTCACTTCATAATATCATAATTCATCAAGCTATGCATATTTTACTTACCACACAGTCCTTTAGGGGGTTTGGAAATGGATCTGACAATAGGCTCCCCTAAGCTTTATAACAGCTTAGTTTACCAGTGATGAGTTCTCCACTCTAGGTGAAGAATTAGAATCTTCCAATGGTTTCTCATCACTCTTCTTTCTCTGGATCTTGTTCATCTCATCTCTGGTTTCCTCCACATCAACTTTCTTCTTCCCTTTTCGGTCAGCAAACTAATTTATCGGTTGGCTCATCTGAGCTCTACAAAATCTAGCAATGTGTCCTGGTTGATGACAATGAAAACATGTCATACCAGATTCTCTCCAAGGTCTAGCATTGCCTCTATCAGTTCTTCTTCTGCAATTCATAGCTACATGTCCAAAGTTGTGACAAATCATACAAGTCATATTCTATCTAAACTCCATTTCATAAGGACTAGATCACTTCACATAAGGTCTCTTCCAAGTAGGGTTTCTCCGACCATTGAAAGATCTTTGCCATTCACCATTAGGCCTCTAATTCATGAAAGATCTCTGATTCATCATTCCAGACCTGCACTCAACAACTCTATGACCATAGTTGTTGCAAGTGTAGCATTAACCATCAAAAGTTCTAGGATTATATCCTTGATAGTCATTAGGTCTATAACCCTCAAAAGAACTAGATCTACTTCTACAAACATTAGCAATATGACCTACCTTATGACAATTAAAGCATACCGGTTTGTAAGCTTTCTTATCGATCACCATCTTTGTCTTAGGTATAGATTTTTCTTCATGCATGGTGTCTTTGGTACCGAAAGGCTCACCTTTCTCAAAGGTTGTGTATCCCAAGCCTTGTGTCTCTCCTTTCTGCCTTTGAGACTAGATCTGCCCATCAAGCATGGTAGTTCTTTTGTTTAATTTAGCTAGTATCTCATTAGCATCAACCAACTCCTTAGTAAGATCTTCATTCTTCTTCATAAGGGTTTCTCTAAGAGATATAGCCATGTCTAGATTAGCCTTTATCTCTTCTTTTTCTTCTTTTTCCTTTTGAAGATATGCAGTTAGGGTTCCAACCTCTTGGTTCAATTTAAAGATTTCATGCTATTTTTCTCTGATCTTGTCTTCAACAGTCCTCCTGGCTTCTAACTCTTGACTCATCCTAATGGTTATGGCTTCAAGATCTCTTCTCAGATTTGACTTCTCATCATTAAGATTTTCAACCTCATTAGCCAAGGCATTAACATTTTCTTCCTTAGTTGAACTATTTTCAGTGAGTTCCATCAATTGTTCATCTCTCTCTCTCTCTCCTCTTAGCCAATGAAGATTTAAACTTAACCCTCAGTTCACCTAGGGCTTCTTCAGATTCTGCAAGCTAGTTAGACGGCTCTCTATAACTCATTCCTTCCCCCATGTTAGCCTTAGGGATCCTTCCCAAGCGGTTAAGCCTTTTAAGGGAATCTGGCTCAGATACCAATTGATAAACTTATAAGGCACTAAGAGGGGGGGTGAATCAGTGCAAGCAAAAATAATATAAATCTGATTACACCTCTTAACAACTTTAAAATCAATAGGCATGCAAGAAAGATAACCACATAAGCTAACACCCAATAACACAAGCACCACATAACACAATGTTTTTCACATGGAAACCCAAATGGGAAAAACCATGATGGCAATTGGTACCCACAAGATCAACTATCTGCAAAATAGGGATCTGGCCAGTTAAGGTCATACAATTGCTCCGTTAGTAGCACAACTGGTTAAGAGTGTCTTAGCCCTATTAAGAGCTATTACAATGAGGCCTGTTAGGACTAGCCCTATTAGGAGCTACCCAGCTATGGGATTTACACAACACAACTTAATGTGACCCTGTTAAGTGATTTAACCTTCAAACCTGTGAGGATCCTACCGCACCCGGTTAGAAGTGACCTTGTGTGAGGATTTTATCTTGCTGCAACTATTAGGGAGCAACAAGTTTAATTGATCTGCATACAACACCTATTTGTTTGATTAGACCCACTTTAGTTCTGATTATAACACCAACTAAACATCAACACAGAGCTTCACCTTTCATCACACAATCAAATTCGCACTATAGATCTCATATCTGATATCTCATCACACAATATACTCCTTTTTATAAACAGCTCTGCAAAGTCGGCTAAGAACCTTTGGAACAATTTCCTAGGTTCAATGTATCTAGTCAATCTTGATCATCATGCTTTTCTTATGTCGGCAAAACATAACACATCATAAAAATATAACATTATAAAGATCGGTTTACTGATCTAAGTAACTTCTACTCTACTGGTTAACTATTCTTCTTTATTGACTGCTCAGTATATCATAACTCGCTACAAACTTCAAATATGTTGATGCGGTTCTGGTCATAGACTCATATCAATGTCATAAACATGTGTTCCAAACCGAAACACTTAACTCTTCACCAATCTTCTGTATCGATCACTTGAACATAACTCTATCACTATTTTACCAGTTGACTATCATGTTTACCGGTTCACTGTTTAACCGACTGTACTATCGGTTAAGCTTTACCGATTGGACTAAATGACTTAGATGACTGACAAAAAATGGTTGCCATAAATGACAACACAAAATAAGTCATCAATCAGCCTATTACATCATATCATCATCATCAAGCCAACAAGAATTTCAGGTAGACTTTGAACATTTATTTAGTTCCCTCGAGGCAGAATATTAATGAGCACAAGTCCTCTATCTATTTCTTTAATACCCTTGAACCTATTCAAAAAAGGATTGCAAATATTTTGAGATTCCAAATTGGGGCTCTTCCTTTGATTTATCTTGGAATTTCTTTGACTATTGGTAGACAGCTTAGAAGATACTAGCAAAAGCTTTTGGATAAATTGTGGAGAAGGATAAATCATTGGACTCATCGATGGCTTTCTACTACTGTTAGGGTGATTCTTCTCCAATCTATGATCCAGACCCTCCCCATTTATAGAGGTTTTATTAAGGTGGCTCTTGTGTACTTCATAAAGGAATTTGATGCTATGTCACATCAATTCCTTTAGAGTGGTAATTTGATGACTTCTTAATGGAGTTTAGTGAAGTGGGAGTCTATTTATCGGCCAAAAAAATAAGGGAGGCTTGGTCTCTGATCTATGGCAATGAATGGCAATGTTTTGGCTGCTAAATTATATTGGTGATGGTGTATCTATCGGGATCAGCTTTGGGATAGAATTATTGCAAAAAGTATCTTGATGGAGTGGGCAGTAGGGAGGTTCCTTGATACCATTTAGAAGGGACTAGGTCCTTCATTTGGCATACTTTGAAGACTAGGGCTAAGCTTATTAAGAAGGTTTTTTTTTTGGATATGACACAAGGGCTCAGAAGCTCTCTTTTGGCTAGACTCTCGGGATGGACACCCTCCAATCCTCTCAATCCATCCTCATCTCCAACCACTATATGATTGTTTCACTACTGTATGCTGGAGCAACATTGCAAACTTTAAGATTGTTTTGCATTTGGGAGATGTTGAGGTTTGTAGATGGAAAGAACCTCCTAGGGGAGCAGAGGGAGCTCACCAAAAATTGTCTTTCATTCTTACTAGTTGAGAATGCAATTCTCTTGATGAGTAGGATACTTTGGCATGAGATGGGGATTTAACTAGTAAGTATTATGTGGTAGGGGGTTACTTGAAGCTTGTCAGGTAGAGTTATGAGAGTGATGGTGTTCCATGGTGGAAGCAAGTGTGGAACAAATTTTCTTGGCCCAAATGCAATTTCTTCTTGTGGTTGTTGGTTCAAAATAAATGCCTTGGGACAATCTATGTAAGCGGGGTTTCCAAGGCCCTTCTATTTGTTTGTTGTGTCGGAATAGTGACAAGTGTGTCTCTCATATTTTCTTTCAACTTTTCAAGACAAATTTGGCATCTCTGGTGGGGTCTTTGGAGTCAAACTTGTTGGCATGTTACCTCGTTGGCTGATTTTTAGGTTCGATGGGGTAAGCCACTTGTTAAGGCCCCTTTTCTCTAGATTGCTTGGGCTATTGAGCCTTCTTTTATTTTTTGGAACAACTGGTTGGAAAGGAATCATCAAATTTTTCAGGAGGCAAAGTTGAGTGTCTAATATTTGTGGAGGAAAATTATACTTATGATTTAGGAAATAGTTTCATCTAAGTGTAACCTTTCAGTTGTTGTGGACCCTACAGATGGTCTTATTTCTAATCGTTCTGGTTTTCAAGGTTAGGGAGATGCCTGTAAGTTATCTAGAAGTATCAAAGGTCAACAATTGGCTAGAAAGATTAATCAAGTTGGTTGAAGGCTTCCAAATCCTTAGGGGATTTTGAAAATTAATGTTGATGGATCCTCTAGGGGGGATCTTGGTCATGCTAGGGTTGGAGGTATTAGTAGGGATAATGTTGGGAATGTGTAGTTTTTCTTTTCCATCTATAAAGGATCTCATGTGAACAATTATATGGAAGCTCTAACCATTTTGTATGCTTTGAAAAGGGAGTGTGCTTAGGGTTGGCAGAGGATTGTTTGTGAATTGAATTCTCAAGTGGTGGTAAATATATTGAAGGTTGAAAGAGTGGATGATGTGAATTGGCATTTCACCATGGTTATCAAACAAATCCCCAGACTAAGTAGATACTTAGATTTTGTTGTATTCCCTCATATTCCTCATGACTAGAATTCAATGTCAGATTGCTTGGCCAAATAGGCCTCATCATATATAGGATTGAAATATTTGGAATAGGGACAAATTACCTGCAAATTATTCAAATTTGTTGGACTAGTTTGTGCTAGTTGATAGAGTTATGTAACTTTTCATTCTTTGTTGGTTTTTTGGCCTTGTTTTTGTAGTTAGTTCCTTTTGATTAATATATTTTTACCCCTTGTTTGTTAATGATTGGCATGTTGTGTGTGCCTCTTAGTTTTATGACTTCAAAAAATTTAAAAAATTATCTCTATTCATTTTGAGTATCATGGCAAAGGGAGAGGAATAAGGGTTTTCATCTTCTCCATCATATGGACCTTAAAATCCCCAAAAAACTTATGATAGGAAGATTTATTGTTGTCTTCCAAATTTGTAGAGAAAGACAAGATTTTTTATATAAAAAAGGGGGTAAATGTTTTGGCTCAAAGCTATGATCCAGTGAAATCACAAACAGGGAACCTCATCCCCATTTAAACATTCAATAATATCACCCCAGTGGAGTTTAACTTTGATGACAAGAACAATGACGCAACAACTTAACCATCACAACATACCAATGCTAGCCCAAACGAAAAGGCATTTTAACAAGGTGGACTATGATAGATTTTCTCCTATCAATGCATTTATTTTTAGATTCACATGAATTTTCCATTTCGTAATAAAAAAATACCAAACAGATAGATTAGGTTAATGTTAAGATTTTTGTATCAGTTATGCATATATTATGTTGATAAGATATGAGGCCATCTAGAAATCACTTTCTTCCTAGGATGCACTGAATTGTCCTCAAAGATTGAATGAAACAAGTTCTCCCCATTATAGACTAGATTATACCCTAATATAACAGCCAATGCTAGAACCCTGGTTGGATCTAAGTCCTCAAAATATTTACACTCAAATGGCTTGCGCATTAGAGTGATGGCTTCTCAGATTACAAACAGAATTTCTCACAGTGAACTTGAAACCATTTGCCCTTTTAGGTGAATCCCAATCTGTAAAATCTTGCAAAACCTCAAAGAAATCATTTGTACTCAGCCATTGTTGCAACTGTTGTATCATATTGTTACATTGGATCTAGCAATCTGAGAATTTGTTTGAATGATGTCCCTAAAATCATCTAAATAGGTTTCTCAAAGATATTCTTGATGAAATTATTTTAAATTGTATAGTGTTTGAACACATCAACCAATTAATTATTGCAAGGGAATACATTGACTTTCCCTCCAAATATGCAAGCAAGGCATTTTGATCCTTCCAACATGTTATATATCATTTCATGGACAAATAAAAGAATCATTTGGGTTCTCTTCCTTATAATCCTTACAGATGTAATATCATTAATTGAAGGACTTGCCATCTTTCACATGCAATGAAGTTTATATGTATCCAACCAACAATAGCTATTATTGAATCTCCTTTTGGAGTCATTCTCTATAAATATGAAAAAATGTTTGGCTTATAGGAATTGTATTTACACTGTCTTCTTCTCCCTCTATTATGTAATCTTGTATATGATCTTATACCTTCATATCATATAAATAACAGTTAATTAAATTATGATCTTGATTCTGCACGCTTGCAAGAGAAATAAATATATAGATTAATTCACAATTTTTTGGGTAGATCGCAGTTCAAATTTTAAATTTTTCTATTAATTCATATTTTTTCTATCTTTTAGTTTTTGGTTCTAAATCAAAGAGATTTCATTATAGACTCATGCTCTTGAATTGGATAGTAAAAAATAATCTCATAGATAGTATAAAATTTCTTTAAAAATATAACAAAAAAATATTAAAAAACAAGGACTATTGAATTGATGCCATTCAATATAAACTTCCACCCTAAAAAAACATAATCGTTCATCTTGTCCATTATGGAAAAAATTTCTAAACTTGGACAATAACTCATGTTTGGTACCCTTGGTGAAGGTGAAATATTATAAAATCTCGTTTAGTTTCCAATCTACAAAAACATCATCATTCATCGTGTCCATTCTAGAAAAAAAGTCTTACATTTGATAATAACTCATGTTTGGTATCTTGTGGAGGCGAGAATATTATGAAATCTCTTGATGAAAGATATCAACAAAATCTAATTATGAAGTATGTTTATAATTGTATGCGGGAAAAGTGGGTTGATAAAACTCAATATGTGAAAATTTTGTTAGATGACTTGTCCACACACACACACAAGACTTTTTGGTGCAAGCTATGGAGCAATGACACGTTTACTCAGCTTCCCAAGGTGGGTCCCATGGTTCTCTATCTCACAATGTCCCTCAAACCAATGTTTTTGCTCTCAGATCATTGAGAAAAATGGTTTAAGGATGGCAAATGCGAGAACGAGGGATGCTTTGATGATTTTTAGAATGAGATGTGTATTCTAAGCTATGTATGATCCTAGAAATGCAATAAACTAGATGATAAGATAACAAGGTTAGTATGATATGTTTAGTCTATGAATGAGCTAAATGATAAAGAAAGTATTCTAAACATGCATATTTAGACTATTTTCTATTCTAAAAGAGGCTAAATGATAAGCATAAAAATGATATGAAAGCTTGAAAGTATTTGAGCATAAGTGTAATGCTTTCCAATTTGGAGGATGATCTATATGAAAATGGAGGGATGAGAGCTCTATTTATAGCAAAAATAGGGCAATGGATGGTCAGGATCGAATCATTTAATCAAGGGTTGAGTTTTGAAAGTTGGGGATCCATGTTTGCAAATTGCACTAATGAAATGGTGACAAGTGTCAACATAAGATTGGGTTGAAAGAAGGGGTTGGAGACATTGAATGCCTGAGAAGACCTCATGGTTATCTAGAGGCTAAGGGTCAAGTCTAAGTTAGGATTACCCAATGGATTAGGAGTTAATCCAAGGATAAACCTTTGTGCAAATGATTAAGAGATAATCATGGTCAAAGCATTAAAGGCTTGATGAGACCCTTGGGTTGGATAGAGGTTGAGTCAAAACAAATGTTTTAACCATGTAGGAGGGTTTGAGTTAACCATTAATGGTTATTGGAGACTTTGGGGATTAAGTGGTTGAAAGTTGGAAGCCTTCAATGGTTATCAAAGACTTTGAGGTTTTAAGTGGTTGAAGGTTGAAAACCTTTAATGTTCATTGGAGACTTTGAGGTTTGAGAAGTGACTTCCCTTTGCTTAGGGATGTGACAAAGTTTAGAGGAGGAGTTAGGTTAATTAGAAGCGATTTAGAAAATTCTAGAAGGGATTAGAAAGGGGTTTGGATTTTGCAAGTGGATAGAGGGATAATAGGATTTAATTGAAATAAAGTAATTTAATTCAATTTGGTTGCAATTTGGGGAAATTAAATAAATTAGATTTATTCAATTTAGGATAACTATTTAATTAAATTTGAATTTAATTAAAAGTGGCTAGGGGGGATTTAATTGAATAAAAATGATTTATTCATTAAATGGTATAGTGAATTTTATTTAAATAAATTGAGTAATTTACTTAATAAAATAGAAGAATGTGGATAATTTAATTAAATTGGATTTAATTAAATAGAGAAATGAACATAAAATATTCATTTAGGAATATGGTCATTTTTATACGTCTACAATAATCATTTATCTAACCTAATATAAACTTAATAATACCTAAGACTTGAGCCTTTAAGATAACAGATAATTTAAAAATAAGCTAAAGAATAAAATCTAAATTAAAAAACAACTTCCTATTATTATTATTTATTAAATGAAAAGAAATATAATTTTAAATCTAGATTTAAAAAACATTTTTTTAAAATTTTCCCATATATTTCATATTGTAAAATAAAATTAAATTCATTAAAAAATATAAATTTGACATCTCTCCAAATCTTCTACATAAATTTTATTTATAAAATATAAATTTGACATCTCTCCATAGACTATATTACATTGGGTTTTCATCAAAACCTGCAGCCTATTGCTCGGTAAACCTAGTCAGAATACAAACTAGAAGAGTCATTAAATTTTGCTGGGAAAATCGAAAAAATCCAGTGCAACCATAGATGGCATGTTGCTCAACAGACGTAGCCAAGTTTCAAAGGCATTGACGACTCCATTTCCTTCATTCACAATCTTACGTCTCAGTCAAAAATCTCATTCACGTTTAATATTTAGATCGAGATATCTCGCATTTAATATTTAGATCTCCACTATTAGTTGGACTCGTAAAATCTTGTCTACCCCTAAAACTCTGATATTTTCAGATCCACTTTTTGTTTGCTGCTAATGGTTTGAAGCGACGGCTGTAAGGAGATTGGTTTTGTTTCGTGGCATTCTGTCAAACAATTCACATGTCTTGTTTGTGCTTCCACATTTTGCATATATATCTACCAGAGCATTTCCAACCATAATATTTTGACAAAAATCCACCTTCATTATGCGTTGATGGATGTCCATGCCCTGTTCCAAAGCTCCCATTTTACCGCAGGCAGGGAGGATGCTGGCAAAGGTTGTTGAATCTGGCTTCACGCCTAAAATTGCATTTGTTTGAATGTTTCTAAAGCCTTTTCAACATATCCATTCTTTGTGTATCCTGTAATAATGGCATTCCCTGAGACCACATTTTTATCAGGCATTATGTCAAACAGTTCATATGTCTTGTGTATGCTTCCACATTTTGCATGCATATCTATCAATGCATTTGTAACTACAGCATCAGATGAAAATTCACTTTCTAATATTCTTCGATGGATTTTCATTCCCTATTTCAAAGCTCCCACTTTGCATTTACTTAAAAGTTTCAGAGGCTTTTTCAAGAAACCCATTGCATTGCATGATACAACATTTATTTCGAGGCATTTCTTCAAAAAGTCTTAAAGCCTCATCCAGAAAACCATTCTGTGCATATCCTGCCACCATTGTTGTCCATAAGACAACGTTTTTTTGAGGCATTTTATTAAACAGTTCACGCGCCTTGTATATGATCTATCAGAACATTTGCAAGTATTCTCTTTGAAGAACATAAATCCTTCATTACTTGGTCAACTCAAGTTGTACAATGGATGGTTACCCCTTTAAGAGACCTTCTCATATTGCTTATGAGTTGCCCAAATCCTCCATTGAGTGCGTGAACCAATTGGTTTGCACTATCAACACATTGCCCATGCCACTGTTTGAACCCACCTAGTCTAGAGCTTGGAGTACAACCCAAGGGGGACATGTCTAACACAAGAAAGTTTCTTGCTCCATGATAATACAAATTCTTTACATGGTATGAAACAATCAAACATTATCATAAAACGAATTGAACAAATTGCATCAAAACAATAATTGTATATTACTCATTAGTTGTTTACTTTTTAATTGCAGATTCTTATATGACTATTAGTTAGAATACCTATAAATGTATGTAAAGCATGCTTTATTTTTACAAGGAAATGAACCTTTTTATCACATTGTTAATGTTTGAGGAAGAAGGGCTAAATGTCATGAGATAGAAATGTTTTTGAATTGATTTTACTTCTGAGCTTTTTAGAGACGTCGTGTTGTCGAAAGGTTATTTTTTAACAATTTAGTTAGAAAATGTTGGAACTTGGAAAAATAGAGTAATCAATTAAATAAGATTATGAAAGCCTCAAAGTGTGTTTAGATTTAAAAGTTGTGATCTTTTTAAGAATTAAATCCAAGCAATCACAGTTGCATAATATATTAAAAAAAAAAATAGAGGAAGTATTATCATATCCATAGGCATAACCATACCTAAAAGTCTTATAGAAAACATTGACAAGAAAGCCGCGGGTTTTTGAGGGTTTGATTTTAAAGTGATAGTAAACATGTTTGCTTTCTTCCATCTACAACATAATGCAATTAAAGTACAATTTTGAGGTAAGTCACGTGTCATGGTTTGTGCGAGGCTTTTTTGGGAATATGTATACGGTCTGATTGTTTTTAAAAGCATTATTCCATTCCAAAACATTTTTTCTTATTTGTTAAATGAAGGCACTGATTGTCTAGTTTTATCTATGGCTTTTTTCTACACCCGTCAACTTCCATGGAATTGGATGCTCCAAAAATAAGCTCAATGATCTAGCCTCCATACCCAGAATCATAGGTGAAGCATTGGGGGTTCAAATCCCAATGTTGCACACTTTTGGGTAGAATGTTTTTTAAGAGTAAAAAAAAACTTCTATGTTCGGAGTTGTTATTCTCTATTTTTGTTGCTCCTACCCCTGATTATTAGAAATTAAATCTGTAGAAGAACTAGCAAGACACACCCTTGCTTATACATTTATTTTTTATAGTTTAGAAAAAAAAAGGATTTGATTTAGTTCTCTTACAGAGTTTTTATCAAATGTTGTAATATAGTTTTTCTAAAGGGTTTCTCCGGTTTTCTCTTGCAATTTCGCTAGCAAGAGAAGATAAAGATGATAATGAAGAGGATACTGAGGATGGGTGGTCTCTTCCTAACCCACTCCCTGACCCTGCTGATGTATGGGGTAAAAAAGATGACATGGATCCGCCTCCTCCTTCTATTGCTACTTCTTTAGCCGCTTAGGCTTTTTTGGATGTTTCTAGATATCTAGGTTCGGCCCATGTTTTTTGGTTGTTTTCGCGCTATGCCCGTGTGACTCTCGAGGAGTGACTCTTTCCTCCTACCATTTTTTGTGAATAGTGCAATCTCTTATACTTATTTTAATGGAACTGCCTATTCATCAAAATGTTGTAATATAGGCAAGCTTGGAATTGATTGCCTTTTTTTTCAAAATCTCTTTTAATTGAATGGCTAAGTAATTATAATATTGGCAAGTTTGGAATTGTTTGTGTTTTTTTTCAAAATCTCTTTCGATTGAATGGCTAAGTCCACTTTTAGTATGGATATGTTCTCTTCATGTTCAATGAGAAAGAATCTAATTGTCCACATACTATTGGATATGCACTTAATTGTTTGATAGGGTTTGACATCAACTCTATGTTGCCTTCTCTGTCACTACAATTTTTTTTTTCAAAATACTAGACAACACCTACCTCTTGCATCTCTCCTCTAGCATTATATATTCATGCCATGTTTTGGGGGACTTCCTCTACTAACTTGTTGCTTAAGATATTATAGAAGTAGGGAGAAAGATGGATAGATAAAGGTAAGGGACAGGGAATTATAATAGTTATGGTTATTTTTGTAAGAAGCCCTCCTAAACTATTCAAATTCAAGATCAAATTGCAAATTAAGTCACTTTTAGTTTTCATACTGCTCAAATTAAGGATCATATAGAAAATTAAGTTTTTCAATTCTACCAAAGAGTAACTAAAGGCAGTATGTTGACTTAGCCTATTCCAACAGGGTAGCAGAGATGCTCCACAATATCAAAACTAAACCTTCTCCAAAGTAAAGTTGTTTATTTTTGCCCACCTTTCCTTGTTGATTATTTTCCTTATTTAATGTTACTTTTAATCTCCACAAATTATATTTAATTGTAGTGTGGTAGTCACCACATACTCTTAAGGTTTTTTACAACTCTAATAGTTGTTCTAGGCAACATGTTTGACAACCCAAATGCAATTTCCAATTTCTCATAGTGGTTGCAGAGGAATAATTCTTTCTCCTCGTCCTCTACATCATTCTTTATAGATCTTACATTTGGAACAAACCCTGCTACCTTTATCTCCCAAGATGATTTTTTCCAACTTGGCATAGATTTCTTATGTTTGTGGGTATGATCTCTCTTAGAGTTTAATCCAATCGCATCTATGTATGTTATTTATTCCTCTATCTTTTAACAATTTTTTAACCTTTTGAGCATCTCGCCAATTGCTTTCTTTCATCAATTTCTACATGGGTCTTCAACTTCATTATTTCCTCTCTTTCATTCTTCCAAAACTCAAACTTCTTCACATTCAACAACTATTCTTTGCCTTCTATTCAACAACCTTGTCAAACTAATATCTATTAAATCTTTCATCTTGAATGTCTATTGCTATATTCATATTTATCATCTTATTCTCACGTGTCAAATTGTCTCCACGTCAATTTTCCCTTTTCACAAATTTCTTCAAATGTTCAAACCTGATCTAATATATGTCGACTCTCTAACATTCTTATCTCCATTCTCAATATTATCAATACCATAATGTCACATTCTTAGCTAGAATCAATAGTCACATCCAGTCTATTAATGAAGTCCCTGTAGACTGATAAGGATGGGCAGAGGATATTGGACTAGTGATTTTCTCCTATTTTAGAGGGCACTTTAGAATAAACATGGGTGGAATTAGTTGACAGTATTGTTATCTCCTAGTCGCCAGTCTAAAAGTGCATTAAACCCTAGAATATCTCCTTCAAAGGCATACATGAGACTAGAGAGAGAGTGAGGTGCTTCCTTGCTAGGTATCCATGGGGAGAGAGAAGAAAAAGAAAATTAAAAGAGATATTAAAGTTGATGCATATTACTTTATAATCTCCCCTTGGGTCACTTAAAACATTTATAATATTAAGTTTCGCCTTTCCTATGTACCTATTCCTAGTGAGAGAGTGAATGGGGAAGAGAGACATAAAAGGTTAGTATAAGTGGAGAAAACATATAACATAAAGTGTATGTCCTAAGTGGAAGAATTGTTATGAGCATAAAGTAATCATTATTTAATTCATTAAACTTGATTGAGGTGTTAGGGTTTCAACCCTAATTAGGGCAACTTGAAGAAAGGTTTTTAAAGGTCATTGGAGGCTTATTTCTATTCATGTTTTTGGATATCATTTATCTTTCATGTCTCCTTTGAGGAGCTTGGCAACCTGAGGGTTTTGAGAATTTTGGAGACAGAAACCTCCATTATTTGCACATCTATAGTTGTGAGAGACCGGCCAAGGGTGTGAGGAGAAGCTTCATTTTTAGAAGTTTCCTTTGGCCATAAAAGTTGGATAAGTTGTAGCAAATATGAAGCCACATATTTGCTAGTGTGGCCATACCATTTCAGGGTAGAGGGAGCTCAAGAAATACAGTTTTCAGCACCATAGTTGTTGTGTTTGTCACTAGCAACACTTTGTCTAAATGTTGAATACCATACAACAATCTTTAGTGGTATTTGGAATAGTACTTTGAAGTTATTTGTGGATTGGTTGAGTGAGGTGCTTGTGCGCCTAGCCAACCCACTCTTCTCCTTATAGTGCAAGGTCAATACTAATACAAACTTATTTCTCATAAGTTCCTTATTGTCACACAATCATCCCAATGCAACAGACAAGTTATGGAAGGTTGCAGCAGTCTAAAGGTTATTTAAAGACATAAAAACCAGTCCATTAGCAAGCCATCCCATCCAAGGATTTGGAGCTCACAACAAACCCCATCTCAAGGGGAAAGTACAGTTTATATGTTCGATCATTATTGCCTTCAACAGACCATCATATGTTAGCGATTTGGAGAGGAAAAGATTATATTTCTGATATCTATGAGTCTTTTTTCTGAGTAAGCACCTCATTTTCTGAGTGTGCGCCTTGGTTGTGTGCTACCTTTCAAGTTTACTTTATCTACATCAAGCTACCGGGTATGTAGTTAGTGTTTTTAAGACTTCATTGGCTTTGTAATATCACTCATATCAAAGTGCTTAATGTACTCATCTTCAATAGAATTTTGATACAAAGACAAGCTTGAATGTAGTTTTCAATTTAGTTTTCAGTTTGCTTCATTGTTGTAAAAGAAAGTATTCATCACTCTCTTTTCAAAAACTTCAAAACAAATCATAGAAAACACATCTTATGCAACTCTTGTCTATCTCTAAAAGACCACCAAATAACAAGAGAACATAGTTTAATAAATTAAAACTCACAAGCAGGTTACTCAATTTCAGATTTCAGTGTTCCACTAGGGGTGGGACATTACACATACCTTTACAATTTTGGTTCTTCATATCATTTTATAAAAAAAAAATCTCTACATCTCCCAAATCTAACATTTTCATGTTTTATGAATACACCCAAATCTACCATCCTCGATCAACAAGTAAATGTAACTTTTGCAATTTATCGAGCTCTATATATTTTCGCTTCAATATCTTCAAAAACTTCCAAATCATCACAATAATGTCTAATCCAACTATCTCTACTTTTAATATCACAATCTTTCCAATCATGTTATCCATATTGTTGCATCACTATAATATAATACATTAACCATCTCACCTTTCCTTTCTATCTGACTTAGGGAGAGGACCCAATAGTTGAGTGCCCTAACTTCATGCTTCTCAAAATCCTATGGAAATTTCAGATGATTCCCAATTTTTTACAATAGCTTAATTGGTAAGTCATCTACTTATAACTAAGGTTTTAGGACCACGTCACCAAATATGATGCCACATCAACATGCTTTTTGTTATGGTGTCCAAAAAGGCCCGAAAAAAAAGTGAAACCTATACTTGTGCACTTAGTCATGTTTTGTTGCTTTTTATATCTAAGGAATGCGTTTCATTCAATTATGCGTAGTTATCATCAACAATAACAACTTTAAACTCACAAATATTGGTACAATATTGTCAAAGAAATTGGGCATTTAATCAACAAGTACTATCACAAATATTGGAATGTGCTCAACTATTGGGTCCTCTCCCCTATCATCACCCCTTCGATGCAAGTGCTAGTGGTTATATTCTCCATGCATCTAACATTGACACTCAATAATGAGTGCATTGATTTCATTAGCATTAAATTAAAACAAACCTTCTTTTTAAAAACAAATCAAACACAATTTTGCTGGATTTGCTTTTTAAAAACAAATTGAATCTAATTTTTTGTAAATCTATTTTTTATTTTTCATACACAAATTATGTCGACTTCTTATAAACCCTGTTGCCATTATAGAACGTCTATCAACATAAATAATAATAACATAAAATTGTTCAGTTTTACTCCAAACATCTTGCTAAGATTGATCAAAAGTCTGGCTCCGTAGACTGGTGAAGCGACCCCCCATAGAATAGTAGGGATGCAGCCTATAGAATTTGAGGGGCCCGACGAAGGTTTCATTTTAGTACCCGGGGATCGATCCAACCAAAGTTTCTATCGGTTCAATCAGCCAGCTCCTGATCCGGCAACCGGCCTTGCCGGTGGGTGGGAGGGAACTATAGCATGTTACGTATAGAATCTGCCCTCCCTACCTTCCCTTCGCGTTTCTTGAAACATAGGCCAATAGAAAGGCCCTACTATTCTAGACGAAAAAGATGTCGAATCAATCGCTCAAAATTGGACATGAAACTATCGGACAGAAATGGAGAAACAATGCTTTCGAACTTTAGTTGCATGTGACGTATAGACTCTGGAATCTATGACTAGACCCTATAGCGGAAACTCCCACTGCCATTAATCAACCTGCCAGCCCTTTAGATAGTAGGGGGGAGCGATAATTTCATGACTCCAGCTCAGAAAACCAGACTTACCATGACAATGGTGTAACCAGCATTCTTTAATTCCTCAGGTCTTATCAGCAAATCAACTCAAATCAGTAATAAATGACAAGAAAATCAGGTAAACATCATTGATCAAAAACTAGATGTATAAGTCTCCTTTCATTCATAGGTGGGGTCTGAAAATCAGTAAACGACATAAAAATGTCTTTGAACTCAAACCAGAAGCAACCTTAAAAAAAATTGTTAAATCCCAAGTCTTGTCTGAGATTCAATGGTGGAAGAAAAAACCAATTAAAACCCAAAAATGTATTCAGTCAACATATGGATGTGATTTCACTCTCGAATTAATTGGAAGAAATTTATGGTCAGAATTGCAAAATGAAACCGTTGATCACTCAAATACGTAAATCATTTGGGACCCGCTTGATTGGAAGATCAGAAACAAAAGAATTCAAATTTGTGTAGAGGCTTTCAGTATGAAACTGGAGCCTACCATGAAGGAAAATTTTGAAGTTTTGTAGAATTTGACATTTTTTTTATTTTATATCATTCACAAAATCATTTTGTTATCCGATATAAAAGTATGAATCTTAGATTGAAATCTCTTTCACTCAAAGTCAAAAGCTGTGGGGTATCGATTTCATCAAAATTGACAAAGATATCTACAAGAAGATTTAATTTTGATTTTATCTTAAACCTGGGATTTGAAAATAGATTACAACAAAAATGTTGATCCAGGCTCATTGTTGCCTTTGAGAATAACCTCATGTCATGTCTTGTGACAGTTTTTGCTTTGAGGAGATATTTTTTCTTGATGATTCAAGCTATTGCTCCATGCACAAGGTTGTAACTGGTCTCTTTGTTGTTAGGTCCTCTCAGCATTCTTATCATTGAAGATCTCATGTGCATTCCCATGGCTTCTTAGAACTGTATTCTTATTTGCATTTAAGTCTTGTGCATCTATCCATAAGCTTTCATCCACTGCTCTGTGACTTTATTCTTTGACCTTGCTTGAGATCTCCAGATGTTGTCCTTGTTTCATATCTGTATTTCACCGTATTCTTGATCTCTTTGTATTAGGAAAACATTTCTTATTACTCTTAAGTTGTGTTGACCTTCAAATATTGGGACTATTGTCTTACAAACAAACTGCAACCTTACTCTTCTGATCCTTTAGGCAGTGACTGTTATATTTGTCTACATTCAAAGTATTGCTCATGCTTGATTGTCAATAACTTTACTAATTTTTTACGAGTCATTTTGATGTTGTTATAACTGATTTCTTCAACTTAATATGTGACTAGAACCTTTCTTGTGTAGAGGATTGTGGTTGGTGATTCAAATGTACGAGGTGTTGTAGGGTCCAAATTAATAGCAATGGTGGGATCCACAATTCTGGGACACATGCTCTGTAGTTGGCTAGCATATGTAGGATTCAGAGTGGGGTCAATTGGGTTGCTGTAAATTATGTTTGAAAATTGGTTGCAGTGAGAAAACCCCACTGTGCGCCCCTGAAAATATAAGAAAACACGGAATAGTAAAGCATTTAACAAAAAAATGTATTTATAGAATTCTATATCTAAAATATAAACCCACTTCTTATTATGTTTTAAGATATGGCGAGTTGGCCCTCTCACGGAAACGGACCTTTGAGAAACCAAGGCTGGATCAGAACCAGGGACGGACTTCTCATGGATTTATTCCCCTCCAGTAGCACCATAGATTGGGGTACCATAATCGAAAGCCATCTCAGAGCCAGGATAACTGCCTTTATAGTCATCCTCGACAAAATACCACTGAGGATTATCAACACTTGGACTCCTGGGCAAAAATGGTTGCGATAGGATCAAACTGCATTCCTATTTCAACTTATAAGAAAAGCTACACCACTCTTAAACAATCTTTGCACTCCAAGATGCAGCCTAGGTGTCCAAGACCACAAGACCGTCCTTCATTAACAACAGGGTGGCATAACAAGGTGTGGAGTAATTTAGGCTCACCGAATAGAGATCTGCGAGCCAAGGACTCAGGAAATGCTTTCCCCTCAGGGACCAATCACCGAGGATTTAAGAGCAGGGATCAGAAATGGCCAAGGAAAGTGGGAAGCAATCTCTTTGTACTCCCCTCAGGTTCTCATAACCCTTTCTCCTCAGGGACCAACCAACCGGGAAGTGGGAACAAGGCTTAGAAATGGTCAAGGAAAGCAATGTGTAGTAAACTCTTTGTGCTTCCCTCGAACGCCCTAAACCCCTCGCTTGTTCGCTTCAAGGAGAATGCTTTCTTTGCGAAATGGTGTGGCACTAGTGGGACAAGCAAAGAAATCGTGGAGTGGTGGGTATCATCCTTTCCAGACCTCATAACAGTGAGACAATTGTAGAACGACTTCTTGTTTATAGAATGTGTGGATGCGACACTAAAGCAAACAATCACAAAGGGTAGTCCTTTGTTCTACCAAGGCTCCACTTTCCATTTCCTGGATTGGAAACCATGGTTTGACCCAACCCAGCACAGATTTGAGAAAACTCTTGTCTGGCTATCCCTAGTTGGCCTTCCTTCAGAATACTGGTGCCCAGAATTTCTTCTCAAGATAGGGGATGCCCTTGGATTTCTTGTAGGGATTGAAGCAGACTTCTTCAAAGGACAGAATGGGGACATGGCAAATATTTATGTTGAGATTGACTTGTCCAAAGGTTTTTACAGTGAGCTCGAAATCATCTCAGAGTTAGGCAAATGGAAACAAAAAGTGACTAGATTGGGAAAAGGGGCTCCTGGCAAATGCATTTTGAGAAACCAAATAGTCAACAATAGCTCCTTGGCAACGTCTATTGGATTCATCAATTTCCCCCTTCAACAATCAGACCAATTTGCAAGCCCAATTCCTCAAAAGGGAGACTCAAAGCTGGAAATAGAAGTTGAGATACCGGTCCAAGCCCCTTTAAAGTCCTTGTGCCAGTCCTCAAGTATGGTCTCTTCTCCTCCCCTGGTTTCTTTAGTGGCTCCGGATCCCCTTGTCCTCCTCTCCCCCTCCGTTGATGTGAGTCTAGGAACCAATATTGTTGGTCAGGTTTTCCCGCTCCGAAGCCCTATTCCTTTGGATTCCCCCCTTGCCATGAGCTCTAGTCCTCATCTCATCTTATCCTTGATTGCCAAACCTCATTCCCAAAAGGTAGTCAGGAGTCTATTTGGGCAAAAAAAACACCAACTTTGAGTAGAGGGGCTTTCAAAATCCTTTCCCACCCTCCACCTAAAGCCACAAGAAGGAAAAGAGGATCTAGGTCCAATAAGATAAACGGATCTTCTCGCATAGCCAAATTTGCAAAATCCAATAATATTCACCCTGCGAAAGCATTGCTTGAGGAAGAGATTATTGAAGAGGATCTCAAAGCAGACTTTGAGGCCAATACAGACCTTTCCCTTTCAGAGGGAGAAATTTCCCCTTTAATGGATTGTCTCCACCACAAGCCCTATTTCAACCTATCTTCGGAAATCCCCTTCCCCTCCCTTTCATCCCCACCATTCAAATCAATCGGCCTGGATTTGCCTTTGGACCAGGATGCTCATAACCTTCTACAGAATGCCATGCTAGAAGGGGAGGACCAGGAGGCAATTTTAGACACACCCTTGGCAGTGCTCTACTCCCAGATTAAGGAGAAAAGGAAGCTAGGGATTCATCAGAATCAAGAGGGCCTGGGAAAGCCGGATTTTGGCTCTTCCCATCACAAGAAGGGGAGAAAATATTTCATAGAGGTCAAATCCCTGGAAGGAATGGCAGAGAATCAATCCAAACTATTGGATCTTTGGAAAGTAGGGAAGGGAAATCCCCTTCCTGAACAACAATGAAAATCTTATCTTGGAATGTTAGGGGCCTCAACGCCCCTAACAAGCAGAGGGTGATCAGAAGACAGATTCTTTTGGTCAGTGCATATATAATCCTACTACAAGAAACTAAATTGGAAGAGAGGCTTGCAGTTGCCTTTGGGAATGGGATAAGCTCATCATTCCAATCTTCTTTGGAGACTACAGTAGCTTTAGAGGGTTCCTCAGGAGGACTAATGATAATTTGGAAGCCCTCTCAAATTAAAGCTGAAGGAATAGCATCTAATAAGGATTGGATGCTTGTTAAAATTACTCACTTGCAATCGAGCACTTCTTTCCTCATAATTAATGTATACAGCCTAGTGGCCCCCTCCAAAAAGAGACAAACATGGTCTTCTTTGGATGGAGTATTGGCCATCTTATCTGAGGAACAAGTTGTCATTGGGGGTGATTTTAATGCTATCAGGAATGCATCAGATAAGAGGGGGGACATCACTCGCCTAGGGAGTGCTCAACAAGATTTTAATAGTTGGATCGAGAGGAATGGCCTCTTGGAAATAGACTCAGGAGACTCTTACACTTGGACCAACAGGAGGAAAGGCTTTAGTAATATAGCAGAAAAAATAGACAGATTCTTCTGGCAAGGGGATTTTTCTATCTTTCCCTTCAATCCACTTTGCAATCTTCTCTCATGTTCAGGCTCTGATCACTATCCCATTCTGCTCACTTTAAAAGGCACCTAGGGATCAACCAGGACCCCCTTTAGATTCGAAAATATGTGGATGAAAGAGCCAAACTTTCTGATAATGATTGAAAAATGGTGGAAGGAAGAGTCCTTTGAGGGCTCAAAACTCTTCTATTTCATAGCAAAACTAAAATTAATCAAATAGAAACTGCTTCAATGGAATTCCAAGCAATTCAAAAACATCTTCTCGACAAAAAGGCACATAGAAGAGCAATTAGAAGCCCTAAACGACAGGATTATCAAAGTGGGCATGGACCAAGAATCTTTTCAGAAGGAAAGATCCCTCCTACTAGATTACGAGGATATCCTCTCCAAGGAAGAAATCTTTTGGAAACAAAAATCAAGGGAGAATTGGCTCAGGATGGGGGATAAAAACACTAAGTTTTTTCACAATGTTACTAAAATCAGAAGAAACAAGAATTGGATATCTAAACTACAAATCAGAGATAACCAATTTTCTGAGGACCTGAAGATCATAAAAGAGGAGATTATCTCCTACTATTCCAATCTTCTGAATAACTGTGAAGGATCTCTTCTCCAGGATCAAAAGAAGCTACTGTCTGGGATCCCCAAGATCATATCTGAGGAGCAGAATCAGAGTTTAAATGGGAAAATTAAAATGGAAGAAGCTCTTCAAGCCCTAAACCAACTCCCTTCAGGTAAGGCACTAGGGCCAGATGGTTTTCCTTCAGATTTCTTTAAGAAATGCTGACACATCCTAGGGCAGGAACTCTCAGATGCCTTAGAGTGTTCAAGAAGGTCAGGGAAAATCCTCAAAGAGATTAACAATACTTTTGTAGCACTTGTCCCAAAGAAGGAGAAGGCGGAAAATCTGGGAGACTACAGGCCTATTTCACTATGCAATACAGTCTATAAAATCCTCTCAAAAATCATGACCAATAGATTGAAGCCTCTCATGAACAACATTATTTCAGAAGAACAGATAGGGTTTGTCCTGAGCCAATCAATTCTCGATGGAGTGATCATAGAACAAGAAGCAATCCATACCCTTCAAAGCACAAACAGGCCAGGTATGTTAATAAAGTTAGACATCACAAAAGCTTATGATAGTGTAGATTGGCGTTTCCTTTGTAAAACACTGTAAGGCTTTGGCTTTGATAAGCATTGGATAAACTGGGTATTTGAGTGCATCTCTACGCCCAAATTTTCAATATTAGTCAATGAAAAGCCAGCTGGTTTCTTCTCTTCCTCAAGGGGTATTAGGCAAGGGGACCCCCTCTCTCCCTTCTTGTACATAATAATGGGGGAGGCTCTAGAAAGAGCCATAAAAGCTAGTTATGCCAACCAACAACTAGAGGGAATCAAAATAACTAAAGACTTTGTAGCAACCCATCAGCAGTTTGTAGATGATAATCTCTTATTGGGGTCAGCAAAAATAAAGGAAGCCAAATACCTAAACCAAATCTTAGAGATGTATGGAAGGGCTTCAGGCCAACTAAGAAACAAGGACAAAACAAAAGTCTTCTTCTTCTCAACAGCAATTCCACTTCAGACCAGAATTCTCAGAATCTTGAATTGCAATGAAGGAAGCCTTCCATGTACCTATCTGGGCATCCCAATGGATAGAGGTTTGAGGAACTCCAAACTCTGGGATCCCTTAAAAATTAAAGTTGAAAGCAGTGCAAATGCCTGGAAGGGTAAATGGTTGTCTTGGGTGGGCAGATTAGTCATGAATCAAGCAGTGATCTCTGCTCTACCAACTTATCTTTTATCTATTTTATCCCTAACATCTAGTGCCAACACCTACATTATCAAGAAGATGAGGGATTTCTTTTGGCAAAACATTGAAGAGAAGCATAAGATTGCACTAATAGCTTGGGACAAAATTATGAAGCCTAAACCAATGGGTGGCTTAGGCATCAAGGATTTTAGATTACAAAATATAGCTTTGGGGGCCAAACTAGTATGGAAATTTATTAAAAACCCAAATGCATCCTGGGTCAAAATGCTAACAACAAAGTATCTCTTAAATCAGAATAATTTAAACATCCTCAGATCAGGGTCATTTCCGAAAGGATCAAGAATATGGAACTTCATCATCTCTTGTAGAAACCTGATCTCAAACTCAGTCTCTTGGGATATCCATGATGGTTCAGCAAGCCTATTCTAGGAAGACTCTTGGGGTGGTTACCCTCCCCTGGCAGATATAATGCATATCCCTGCAACAGAAAAATGGTTCAAACACAACTGGGGAGTCAGAATCAAAAACTATATGGAAATAGAAGAAACACCAAACACACTATGCTGGAAGTGGAAATCAATGGAGGGCCTGCCAATTCCAAGGGAGGACATGGAAGAGCTTTTAGGACACCTACAGGGGAGAAACATTACCCCTAGAAGAGGGGAAGATTCACTCATCTGGGAGCCTTCCAAAACAAGACAGTATAACTCAAAGGATGGCTACAGAATTCTGGTTAGCCCAGTAGAGCTCAACAACCACAAGATCCCCCTCAAGATGTTCTGGAGCTCCAATGTCATCCTGAAAGTGGGCATCTTTGCATGGCTGGCAATTCAAAAGAAAATTCTAATGGCAGATAGGTTCACAAGAATGGGATATGAAGGACCTTCAAGGTGTATACTTTGTAAAGCCCAATCAGAGATAGTGGACCACCTCCTCTTGACCTGTCCCTTTGCCTCTAAATGTTGGAGATGGCTATGTGCAAAATTGGAACTAATCTTAGTCTTGCCAAATGATATTAAGCTTCTATTCCAGAGCTGGCCTCTACATACAAAGGAGAGCTTGCTGAGCCAAATTATGGAAATTGCTCCTTCATGCTTAATTTGGGAAATTTGGAAAGAAAGGAACCGTAGGCTATTTGAAGGTAAAGCTAGAAATCAAAAATCAATTCTAAATTCAATAGAATCGGCAACAGTGGATTCATTCAATAGAAGAACATCCTTTGCACTGAATCAGTCTAAAGTTTTCTCCTCATGGGATAGGAAAATTAGTCAAAACTGGCAAGGAATCATTATTCCCTCACTCTCTTGCCATAACTCAATTAAAAGGAAAGGAGCAATCTGGTCTCCCCCGAAGCTAGATTGGGTGAAACTGAATTTTGATGGGGCCTCCAAAGGCAATCCAGGCCCCTCCGGAATAGGTTATGTCATCAGAGACCAATCAAGAGCAATCATTGCGAAAATGGCAAAACCAATCCCTCCGGACACTAATAACATAGCAAAGTTCACCGCTCTACTATTAGGCCTGAAAGACTACATCAACTATGGAATCAAAAATATTATAGTGGAAGGAGACTCAGAGATAGCAATTAATGCTATCAAGAAGAAGACAACCCCCAATTGGAGGCTTCAAGCTCTTTTGGAGAGCATTCTAGAAATCCTAAACAACCTGGATCTCTTTGAGGCAAAACATATATATAGAGAAGCAAACACAGAGGCAGACGCTTTATCAAAAGTTGTAGCTTTAGGAACCTTTATTCACTAGTGGTCACAGGGATCTTAGCCTTCTGCTAATTTAGATCGACCTAGCTAATATGACCAATCAGACAAGGTTTGAGTCTCCACATGCCAGTAGAATGGAGGATTGCATAAATCAAATTCAAAAATCCCTTTCTTACCCTCCCTTTGGTGGCTAACACCAACGGTCACTTTTCTTTTCAAACTAACCACTCATCTAATTTTGGGATGCATGGTGGGTCCGGTAAAGCCGACTAGACTAACCGGCAACATTAATACGGGACCAACTAAAGTCCAGCTGGTGAGCGTCGCCTCTCTGTCCTTGCATGAGTTGTTTGCAGGCTAATCTTTCCCTCCGCTTGTCAATGGATTTGGTTTGATCTGAGCATTTATTCTCCGCCACCTTCGTGTGAGGTTTAATTGCTCTTGTTTTCCCATCATTTCTCGTTGAGTTGTACACCTGCCTTCCTGAAGAAGACCATTTATTGCTTCTCATTGTCTTTTGGCTCAACTGGCTACTATTTGGCTCTCCTCTTGCTAGTCCTTGCCTTCGGTCGCCATGTCTTCCGAACCCCCTTTCGGCTTCATCATGAGTGTTTATCCCAGGCCCGTTTCTTGTTTTGGTGCAGACACCACCATCTCTCTTGGTGCTTCGACCCATCAAGTTTCCTTCAGAAAGATTACGGACCTAAGACTCAAGTGTCTCCTTATTCACTCGGGCCCTCTAGTTCTTTTAGCAGTCAAATTGATTCTGGGGAGCGCTCATCTGAGTAGAGATGAATACCCAAGAGACAACACCTACATTTCGTCCAAATTTGTGGCGTCACTGCTGGATCAAAAGCTTTCCAAGCAACTAATCTGGAACCTTACCAGGGAACTCTTCCCAACTGAAATCCTTCTTGAGCTCCAAGAAGTTCTGAACAAGGCCAATCATGACTCTAGTGCACCCAGACCTAGCGACAGAATCCTTTTTAACGCTCATGGTGCTCTTATCAAATATTACCCATTACTTTTGGACCTGAAGGATAAAGAATTGAATAGACACAGAAAGTTTGCGAGTGTAGGGCTGAGCTACCTCAAATGGCATTTTTTAGGGGAAAATCTGAAGGCTAAAGGGCAAGAGAAAATTCTGTTCCTTTTTGCAAGAATGAATGGCTTCCTGCCTATGCTTGCGGAAGAAAGAGAACCTAAGCTAGAACAGAGGTGCAGAGGAAGTTCCAGCAGTGGTCGTAGGGGCAAGGGTCATGGTCGAGGCTCGCCAACAAGCAGAGGTCGAGGCCGCCCAAGAAACCAACATCCTCAACTGGACATTCCTTCCACAAGCTAGGCTTTCTATGGATGCCCCTTTTGTTTATCGAATATACAGTCATCCCTGTAAGTTTTTATTAGTCTTTAATTTCAGTTCAAAAACTCTAAATCTAGGTTGATGAGTTCGGATATTATTAGCACTTATGTTTTGGTTTCTAGACTTTTAAACCTTAAATGGTTCAGGGAAATGGCTGAACCCTAAGCTAAAAGGCTCTGATTTTGAAGGGACCTCTGTGCTCTTAAGAGCAGAGGTTTTTTTAATATTTTGAAATTTAGTGGTAACCATATGTATTTACTCAAATTAATACAAAATTTGGTTTTGCCTTTACCGACCAAAAAAAAAAAAGATTAGATCAGAGAAAAATTAGGAGAACAAATTGAGTGAAGGAATTCAAAACCAAATTTAGATTGGAAAAGAATTGAAAATGTCAAAACGTGGGACCAAGTTATGCACAATTGTTTTCAATTTGACTGAAATTTATTGAAATCGAGTTAATTTGTATGTATTTTTCATTTAACCAGAAATTCTCTATTTCAAATGTTTCTAATTTTTTTCCAAAATTATCATTTTTAGGTTACAACATGTCTAAGTTTGATTCAGACTCTTTGGGTCCCTTGAATTTAATTCAAATTGTTTATCAGTTGACTTCAGCTCTCATAATTAAACCCAAAGTCTTTTGATTGTAATGAGTATAATTAAAAATTTAATTTTCGAGTCTTTTGATTGTAATAAGTATAATTATGATTGTAATAAGTATAATTAAAAATTAATTTAATGGGTTTCTAATGAGTTTCATCTGATAAATGTTTCAAAAATTATCATTCTTTTAATTTGCTTTATGTCAATAAAATTTGTGTAAATGATTTTAATGGGTTTCTAATAAGTTTTATCTGATTTATACTTTAAAGATTATCATTCTTTTAATTTATTTTATGTTAAAAAAAGAATTGTTTGACATAATTTAAATTCAATTTCAAAATCTATCAAAATTAACTAGTTCAAAGTATTCCAATATTTTATCTTGTTAATTAGAATTTATATGACTCTATATGCAGTGTACATTAAAATCCTGAAAGGAAAATTTGGACACCTAATATAATTTTCAATATCAATTTTAATTGTGTGATCAGATGAAGAGGTGAAGTGATGAAAAGTTAAGTTTTTGTTTGATAAAGTTTTGGATGCAACTTGATTTATAACTAAAATGATCAAAGAAGAAAGTGCAAGCAATGACAATTAAATCTCAGAAAATGGAGCTTTTTTTAAATTATGAAAGGAGAACACAAGAACATAAATTCTCTGACTCTGGTATGCCTATGTTGGACCATTTCTCTAGTACTCCAAAAGTTTTATTAAATTAATACTAATATTGCTAATTTTTATAATTATTTAGGAATTAGTTTACTTTAAGTTGATTGTTATTTATTTGTCATATCTTAATATGGATTATATGATTATTATTATTTTCGGATTGTATGATTAATATTTCAAATTAGACTATTTTGTTGTTATATGTTTTAAGTTAATTATGTAAGTTGTTGATTATATCTTGATATTTATGTTTATCTTGATTAGATTAGGGAAAGCGTACTAATAATCATTATCGCTAATATTGCATACCCACGGATCCTAAACAGTACATCGGATTTCAACAAATTCTTTTTGTTGTCTCCATATACGACTTAACTACTTATAACTATTGCTTTGGATTTGAGCTAGTATTGACGGACGTTGTGGGATCCATTATGTGTGCAAGGGTCAAGAAGTGGTCACTTCAAAGTGTCACCCATTACCTACTTAAAAATGTTCAATAACCATGCTCTACAACCAACTAAAAATTGGTCAATACTTATGCACAAATGCCCCAATAGTTGTGCATGATGGGTACCAATAAATTTGCACAACTCCTCCAATTAAAGTCCAAAAATTATAACTAATCGGGGTAAAGGGGGCAGCTATTGGTACATATGAAATTTATTAATGGGCTTTTAGTTATCATTTTTTTGGTTTCTTTAAAGATAGTAATTGGGGGCTTGGGTGTGAGAGGAGTGAATGGTAATTGGAACATTAGTGGTAATTAGTGCTCTTCCCTTAATGTGTTTATGTTTTTCTATTTTGTGAGATCATATCTCTAGCAAGGGAGAGTATTATGAGGAAGGATATTGTCACATCCAAATAGCAATATGGATGAAAACAAGCACATGTGCAATAAGTTTTTTTGTGTCATTCTTGGTTAAGATCATTTAGTATAGGTTGGATATCATATCTTTGTAATGATATTGTTGGCTTGATGATGATTGTAATATATTCACCATATGTTGTCATTGATGACACACACACACACACACACACACACACACACACACACACACACACATGTTTATATCGTCTACCGGTGTAGCTTCAAGATTGTTTACACTACAACCGGTATACTAAGTGGTTTATCTCTAACCGGTACTTTGTGTCAATCGGTATATGCACAAGAGACAACTAGTGGATATTCATTAGTCGGCATCAAGATGAAGATCAAGCAAAGATCATGTCAGAAGATTCAAGGATAATAGTTCATATATTTAACTCCAACCGGTATTGATTTTTCCAACCGGTACTTGTTGATTTTGTGATGAGTTACCACAAATCGTGATGAGTTATCCCACCGATAAATTTTTGACAGTAATTTTTGTGATGAGTTATGGTTACTTGACCAGATACACTACACTTAGGAAATTGTGTTATAATTTCCTTAGGTTGACATGAAATCTGAATGTCTATATATTGACATCATAGTAAATTATTTTATATGATGTTGTTGATGAGCGAAAGAGATTTGTTGTATGCGAGAGCAAAACTGTTAAGTTGCAGAGTGTGTTGAATAGAAGTGTTGAATATGTTTAGAAGGATTTGATCAAGCAAGTATTGTGCAACTCAGATAGATCAAACCATTCTTGTTGTCTTCTAACAATTACAACAGAAATCAAATCCCCTAACTAGGTAAGCTTTAACAAGCTTCTATGTAGAAATCCTCTAACATGGTGATCCATTAGTTTGGATTCAGAAATCCTCCACCGAGGTTACTCCTAATAGGGTACTACCTTTAACAGGGTACAAGCTTATAATCAATCTTTGGGATCTCTAACCAGATTCGCTCCTAGCAAAGCACTTTGTAGACCCTAACCGGTCAGTTATCAATTTTTTTGTGTCATTCTTGGTTAAGATCATTTGGTATAGGTTGGACATCATATCTTTGTAAATTAGATTAACTCATTGCTTGATAGTTGTTTTGTTGATTTTCATATTGAAAATAGAATCTTGTTTGATTGAAGAGTTTTGATCATTTTTCATATCCCCTAGAAACCTCATTAATTTTATTTTATGACCTCTAGGCCTGTGGTAATTTGGACTAGGGGTGGATTTCATGATCAAACTATGTTAAGTGAACCCATGTGTGTATGATGGTTATAAACTTTTAATGGCATTATTAATTAATGTTATTAATATTATCATGATTTTTATTTTATTTTTTATTACGGGAAAAATAGGTTTTGAAGGGATCTTGAAACCCTTTACAAAAGATCCTTAAAAGATAAGAGCATTAAGAAGCAAGAAAAGACAATCTACAAAAAAACTAGCACAGTTCTGGTCAATAACCAGCATAAAAGCCCAATAAAACTAGCAACATCCAGGCTAAACAGAAAAAAGATAAAAGACAAATTACTTAATTTTTTTAAGGGCATTAGCCAAATTTCCGCTAATCCCTTGCAAATCTTTGATATTATCCCTGAGCATTGGGATTTCCTTGGAAGAGGCCAAAGCAATTTTTTTCATACTCGTTGTAGTTCTTTTTGCCACACCACCAGGAACACTTTCCACGTTCCCTACCTCAGTAGCATCCTCATCACCATCTAGGTCCACAATAGGTTTGGAAGTGTTGGAGCCTTCAAGGAACTTGGCAATTTCCTCCATATTCCTGGTCACAGAGGTAACGATCTCTGGGATCATAACCAAAAATTTCTTCATGGTTGTCTTTCCTTCCTCCAACTTACTAATCTAAGCTTCCAACTTCTCCACTTTTTCCTCCATAACCTTATTCCACTACTCCTAGTTACTTTCATCTTTCTTTCCATGCTCTTCCTGTTGCTTATCAATTTTTTCCAATTTCTTGATTCTTTCATATAACCACCTATCAAAACCCATACAAGCCTCAGAAAGGTTTTTGAGTTTATCCAAAATAATCCCATCTCCAACTTTATCACGATCCTTGCTCATTTCCTCCTTATCCTTCTCCTGCTCAATTTCCATTTCCCTTTCCTTGTTCTGCTCCTCCATAGGTTGGTTGTTAACATTACCAATACTCATGTTGTGGGTAGGGCTATTCTAATCAGAAACATCCTCTTCTCCTCCTTCATCTTCCCCCACTTCCTCTTCTTTCCAGCTCTCCTCTCCGTCAGACTCATCGGTCTCCATCTCACTTCCATCTTTTCCCATGTCCTCAAAATCAACCTTTGTTTCCTTTTGTTTACCCATTTCCTCTTGAATTTTCTCCATAGTAGCTTTTTAACCTTTTTTCTCTGTATTAACTCATCCTTACTGGGCCCACATTCCTCAATTTTCCTCTTTCCTTTCCCCGGAAACACCGATAACCTTTGTTTTCCTGTATAGCCAGAATCTTGCAATACTCATAAATGAGCAAAATAAGGTCGTACTGAAGCACAGGAGATGAGGGATTCTTACTATGCTTATTCAAAGACCGCGACAAAGACCAGAAAAGGTAATAGGGCAAAGGAGTCCTCTTCTCATGTCTAAAGTGATTTAGAAGCACAAAATGGTAGGTGTGGACCCTAGTGAAATGACCCTCCATAGTTATATATTCCATAATTGCATTAAGCACACAGCCCCAGATTTTTTTGACATTAGAAGCATCATAATACCCCCTCGAAGCTTTTCCTAATTTCGCTCTCTCCTTCTCTTTACGCGAAAAAAGATTCACAACATTATTAGACACTTTCAGGTCCCTAAAGAAATTAAGACCAGAATGAGGCATACCTGTGACCGTGGAAATGAGGTCCGCATCCAGCTTGAATCTCACTCCATGAATTTTGAAGGAGCCATTTTTCCAATTTTCAGTAACTTTGGTAACCGCTATGTTGACTTTGTTTTTATCATAATCTACCAATTTTTCCATGAAATGAGTCATGAATCCCTTCTCCAGCTTTGTCCATACCTTAGGCATCTCCCTCCATCTAGAAATATTATTTGGTTCCTCTCTTCTTAGATCCCCCCGATTTTAGAATTTGTTTTACAATTTCTTTGCTTCTGCAACTTTAGAGCTTTCTTCCAAATGACCCTTGGCTTTTTGAAAATGCACACCCACAAAGTGTGCAAAATTTTAATATTCTTGTTTAGGAGTCTGCCCTTCTGATGTGCCATCATAACCTTTCTAAAATTTTGATTATTAATCATTAATACTTCCATCATTAACGTGTGATCCTTCTTTCCCCATAAATTTGTCCTTTCTAATGAGTTCTTTAATATTAAAATCAATATTAACTTCTCCATTCCATATACTTTGAGCTTCAGAAATAATGCCTAGGTTAGCAAGGTCGTCCGCTACAACATTTTTTTCCCTGAAAGCATGCTCAATGATAATAGATTTAAAGCTTGAAATAATTTCTCTAGCTTTAAAAATAATATTTTCTATAGTCCATGAAGGCTCAACTTCTCCCTTAAGGCATTTAATAATGTTAATAGAGTCTCCCTCCAATCATAGATTATCATGATTGAGATTTTTAGCTATTATCAAAGTATTCAGTGTTGTCAAGGCTTCAACATAGTGACTAGTTTGGTTACCCAAAGGGCCAGCAATAGCCACAAGGAAACTTCCAGCAAAATTCTTGACAATGCCCCCATAACCAACTTTCCCAGGATTTCCCTTAGACGCCCCATAAAGCTAGCCTTGATCCATCCCTGGGAAGGAAAGCACCAGAAAAGACCATCCCTACCCTTATCCTTACTGTTTCTATTATTGGAGAGGTTTCATCTTTCATTAAAGTCTTCTTTAGAATCTAAACCATTATCAATTCCATATAAACATTCATAGATCCCTCTATAGATTTTGTCCACCACCACTTCAGGGTTCACACTTTTTTCCCTAAAAATCTTGTTGTTACGCTCCTTCCAGATGTTCCATATGACAATAGGGATAGTAAGTTTACAAAGCTCAACATTCTTTGAGTTGAAACTAGGGCAATACCATTGCTGCCAAAACTCTTCCAGAGAGTTTGGGAAAACCCAGCTCAACTTCCACCTAGATTATCATGATTTTGTTAATCTAATGCATTGATTAAATTTTATGACTAACCTAAACTAACAAAATTGTGGAGATGTGTGAGATTAATAGTTGGTTGCAGGTACTCGAGGTGCAAGGTGATGTGGATTTTGTCAGTCGATGATGAGAGACAGACTACTACTAGTAATGTCATTTTAGCATCTTTACCTTGTCAATAATTGTCTTATCCTAGAACTCTAGTCATCTATTTAATTGTAATGATTTAATTATTTCCTATTATACAGGGGATTTTGGAAATAACTTAGCAACAAAAAAATAATGACAAATGACAGAGGCCTAGGGAATAGGCGTTTGGGTCATTGATAATGCATGATACCCCTTTCTTCTTGGAAAGAAACATATGCAGGTTAGGAGGGAGATGACACCCATTTTGTCATACAAACCCATTCCCCCGATCTCTCAAGAGGGAAAATTTATTTTTTCTTGACTTGATAGAGAATGAGGGTATACAAGAAGGAGAGTGAAGGATTTTAGCTTCCATCTTAAGCATTGGAAATAGAGGGATCTTATACTATAGGTTTGGTTGTATTTTTCTTCAATATCTTGTTGTTTGTAGTTTAAATTCATGTATATTCCTTATTTTTAACTTCAAACCTTAAACATTCTATTTTTGCTAAAATTTACAAGTTATAACATCTTCCTTTATAATATCTTGTTGTTTGTAGTTTAAATTCATGTATATTCCTTATTTTTTACTTCAAACCTTAAAAATTCTATTGTTGCTAGAATTTACAAGTTATAACACTCAGACTTCCCTAGTTCACCCTTTTGCACATATTTCCTTATTTATGAAATAAGTAAAACTACATATGGATCACAATTAGGGTAATAGGAATTACAATATTTTTTTATTCTGATAAAATGGATGCCCCATTACAGTAGGTTGTCCCCCTTCTATATCTCTTTTCATACCTTATTAGACTTGGGAATTTTCTAGAATGGGTGGAGTTAAGATACTATATATTCTAGGATGTATTAAACTCTGAAATGAATTCACCTTCCAACTCATGTTAGAAGTCAAATACTGAGCTCAAATCTACATATCATTGGTTCTCTACCCAAAAAATTATTTGTCTATTTTCCTAATATGGGCATATTGGACTTGCTATTGTTAAATAATATCCAAATATGAAATGGTTGTTATAAATGAATAAACTAATAAAACTATTTCCCCATCAATGTTATAAGTGAAATTGATTAGATGAAACATTTGAGGCTTAGGTGAAATCATAGCTGATGAATGATAAATATTTTACTACTTATTGGTTATTAGAGGAAGATTAACTAGCCAACAAATTATCTTGCTTGGGAAAAGTTATCAATAATTAAATAGAAGAGATAGGTTTGCAATTGTTCTACCATGTGAAGTATAATTATATATGGCATTTCATTATATTATGGTAGTTAAATAAATACTCCATTATAGGTTGTCCACCTTTTACCAATCAGTCATTTTATACTCATAGTAGGCTAAAGCAAACGAGTAGTTTTTTTATAAAATTATAAGTATTTTTTAAGAGATGGAACCTTATGATGAGTGTTACCTCTTCTTGCTAGATCTCATGATGTTTTAGCCACATCTAGTGCATACTTGGTAGCTTATTATGCATTTTCAGACAACAAAAAGTAATATGTCAATAGCTCCTTTAAACAACATCAAAAAAGCTTAAACATAGCCCTTAGGTTGATGGGAACTATAATCTCAATTCATAGAAGTCCTATTTATTCATATAAAAGGAGATCATATTAGAAGACAAGGAATAAAAAATATAACTTTTGTCTAGTGAAACCATCAACTATGGATATTTGACTACTTGTGGTTAGAAATGTAAATGCATAAAAGAAATAATTAACTTGAGAAAAGGGTTTAGAAGGGAATGGTCTACATCGGTAGACATTATGTGAGAATTGCTAAATTAAATTGGAATGTGAGAGGAGTGTACAAAAAAATATAACAGAAAAAAAATTGGTTAACTTTATGTTCACTTGGTTGTCTTGAGGGCAATCCCTCTCTTCAGCTCATGCCTATCATTTTAGTTCACCAACCAATACTGAAATTAGGCTTTGAACTATTGCATTAATTTCAATCCAAGTGTAGGGTAGTAGCACATAGTCACCGGGTGTCCAACAAGTTCTCAACCTTATCAGCTTTTGTTAGGAAAGCTTAGAAACTACTATTGGTTGGAAATTGGCATAACATTTTGGGTATAAACAACTTATTGAAACTTTCATATTATAACACCACCATAATTATTAATTGTGCCATAGAAGTAGTTGGACTAGGAAACTACCGACTTCCAAATTAGGATTCTCTTTTCAATCATAACTTGTTGAGACAAGTATAGGCATTGGATTTTTGGGAAACAAGTAGATTTAGGACCCAGCGAGGGCATAGGTAGAGGATTGTATTCCTCTACCACATAGACTAGTCATGTCTATCCAAGGTGATCATCAAAGGATAAATCCTATGAACCACTAAAGATATGCTTATCCCCTCAAGATTGAATATAATTAAGGAGTAACTATGTCAATAGAGTGTCAGTCGTACCATCTAGTTAGCATATGGGTACTAATAGTTGCATTCATGTGAGGGACACCCCACATTGATCTAGGCTATTAGATGGATTATGCCATGAGCATGATACCCTGGGGGGCTATGTCCAAGTCGGTGATGGATGTCCTCATCCCTTATTCATCTAATGCATGAAAAGGAGATTCTTTTATGGGAATAAGTAGATAACAACCAATTATAACAAACCTCATAGTGTGGTATGACATGTCTTATTTATTTGTGCTATTCAATACCTTAGGTGTTGGGTCATTAGGAGGATTACCCAATGAGTGAAAGATCATATCAATGTCCCTCTCTCACCACGAGCCACAAAATATGCTTGGAGGGGTGGGTAGAGACTAAATCCACTATGGAGGGTTCAATTTGCACCTCAACTAATCTAGAGAAAGTTACAAATGAAAAGCCTACACAACCTCATAGAATCATAAGATATGTTTCTAGGTATTGTTAGTTGTTTACCTCCATTAGTACTTATGATGAAATTAAAATTATGAATCATGACAATTTAATTGGTTATTTCCCCTAAGCGTAGGTTACTTGCTATCATGAATGTCTTGTATTGATGGGTTTCAAATAATGTGTGTAGAATTTGGGTCCTTTTTGGGTTGTTGTTATATAGGTATCTGTAGCGTCCTAAAATTGCGACACTTGCAATTTCGACTGCATTTCGGTCTTCATGATGGTGACGCAACACGAAACCTGAATGGAGACCCCGAAACTTGTCCACGACACCAAAAACTGCATTTTTCAAGCACCCTGGCCTGAACCTCCTTTGCACCCTGCTATCTCGGGAGGTGGGACCAGAGTGCCCAGCGCCCTGGTCCTTCAGGACTAGGGCGCCCAACGCCCTGGTCCCTGGCCCTATTTTGGGCCCGGTCTCCTATGGGACTTCGGGTCCTTTTGTTTGCAAATTGGAAATTATCATTTCCTGGTCGGCCTAAGGTCGGGAAAATCAGTCTATCAGCCCTAATTGACAAGTATATAAACTAAATTTTCCTCTCCCATTGGGGTAGATGAAAAGAAGAAGGACATATGGGTACAAGGCAAAAGCGACATTCAAACATTCAAGCATTCAAGCATTCATTCTAAGTCTCCATTCAAGGCTAAGTGTTGCATTCAAGACAAGGATTCAACCATTGAAGAGGAGATCACTTACTACATACTACTACAACATACAACATACAACAACATCTATACCTTCTCACATAAGGATACAAACATCCTTACAACAAGGTATTAGTACTTGTTTTACATTACAGACATTTACATTTACAGCATTTCTCATTTCTTGGTTAATTCCAAAACCGGGGTTTGACCTAAAGGCAAACCCCTAATCCCTAACCCCCCAATCGTCTTCGCTTTTCTGTGTGTAGGTTGCAGGTACGCGGCTGAAATTGAAGATCTGGAATCCTTGTGCAGAGACGAACAGATCCCCCTTCGTTTCACGGATTTTTCGGAGGACCGTGTGCACGCCGGGGGCCATCGTCCCGTCAACTTTTGCTCAAATTTGCAGGACAGCGCCGTATCGACATTTTACTGCTAATTCCAGGTCCGCAGCTTCATCCTATATCCCTATCTCAGTTTATAAGTGAATCTTTCTCACTTTTTATACATTCCTAGCCTAATCATTCTATCCACATTCTTTACAAAAGAGGGTAGCCTTGCTGTCTTAACCCTTGAAACGCATTTAGCATCCAATCTTGCCTTGTGTGGGATTGGATCTTGTGGGTTTCAACCCCTCTTTTGAATGTAAAGTCCCATAAGTGAAAACCATCAACCCTAGGGACCTCCCTTCTCTCTCCTCGGAGAGGGGAGAGCAACTAGGGTTCGATCGATTTTCCGCTTTACAGTATCAAAGCATAGCTTTTGACCTTAGGACCTAGGTGCTCACACCTTCTATGCAATAATATGGCTACTTATTATTCATAGCCATGGGACAAAAAAGAAAGGGAAAAGGTCACAATCAAACCACACCTTCAATGTGTCAACCTAGAATGATTCAAGACAATTAATATTGTACAACCAAAAAATGGAAATAGAGTTAATCTTTGACATTGAGTTGTTGGTAGAAACCATCAAATGTATTAAAACTCAAAGAAATAAAGAAATATATCTAAGAACCTAGAGCCACCAAAATAAATCATACACTCAACCCCTAAGATGAAGGCCTCGACCATTAGAGATTTCCCTTTTGGCTACAGACACAATGCTCCCACTATTTCCAAGGAAACTATTCTATAATATAACCATGTACATGTTGGTATGACTATATCTATGCATGCCTTAGATGAGGGAGAGCCCAAAGATGAGTTTGAAGAGGAGGAAACTCCTACAATTAATTGTAAAACCATGTGTGTGAAGACGATGAAATAGTATTAAATAATCATTTTCATTATATGTACAACCTACTGAATGAAAATTATGATTATATATATAGTGTCATGATGACATTGTGGAATTCATTGGAATGGATATTAAAATGTTGCCTTTATGAATTTTGTTGGAGTTTGTAATTGATAATTAACAAGATTTATGCAATTGGAAAATAGACTAATGATGTTAATTAAAATAATACTTAATTCCTTACCTCACAAAATTAAATTACCATAATGAAGATGACCTTAAGGAGGGGAGATATCCCTAGCCTTGACGAACATCCTACATGCAAGCAGGGGTGTCACAATAGCACCTCCTACAATATTAGAGGAGTTGTAGGCTGAATTGAATGTCATTTGTGCAAAGATAGCTTAAGAAGAGTAATAGATTGAAGAATTGACAAGACAAAAGAGCACTTAGGTACCAACCATAATATAGGTATAGGTACTAAAGAGAAAGATCAAGCTTTAAAAAAGCATAGAGATCCGGATTATGAAACAACTCTAAAATTCGGAATTACAGTTACTCACTCAAAAGACAACAAGAAGATGTGTCAAATGACCCATTAATATGAGAATTGAATAAGATGAAATCACCTAATTTTTATGGGACAGGGGTGGAGATAAAACTAAAGCATGGCTAATTGGAATGAATAAGTATTTTGGGCTACTAGAACTAAATTCTAACACTAAGACCAGAATCACCATCTACCAGTTAGAAGGTGAAGCCTCACTAGGGTCGGACGATATAGTGAAAATTAAAAATTATGATATCATCTAAATGACTTGGGACAAGTTTACAAGGTAATATTGCAAGGACTATATATGTACCCATCACCAAGATCAAAAGATGATTGAATTCCATTTACTATGGCAAGGGGGAATGTCAGTAGAAGAGTAGAAGGCTATGTTTATGAACCTAGTCTATCATGTGCATTATATAAAGGAAGAAGAGGATCAAGTGAACAAGTTTATATTGGGACTAAATAAAAATATTTTATATGCAACCAAGATCGCTCAACCCAAAAACTTGAACCAAGTTGTTGAGATGGCTTTAGTTGCCAAAGAAAGGTAGAAAGGAAAGCATGAATGGAAACAAAAGACCCATTCCTTCAACTACTTGAATATAATAAAAAGAAGGAATTCCAAGAAGCTAAGTCTAAGGGAAAGTCTTCTCAACAGTTTAAGAGGGGCCTAAACTATAGATAAAATCATGGGTTAGAGATTCAAAAGGACAAGGAAGACAAAAGACAAAAACATCTACACAAGTGACACCAATTAATTATATGATAGGTAAGGAAGTCAAAAGAGGATTGATGGATTGGTGTTGGGTAGTGGAGGTGATCACTATAGAAATGATTACCCCAAGAATAAAAAATAACACCACGAAACCCACCACTCGAATTTTTGCAGCAGTTGACAATTATCATCAAAATCAACAAGCCCCAGTCATAAAACTTCAAGGTACACTATACATACCAACCAATTTATATTTTGGTGGATTTAGGAGCCATCAATAGTTTTGTTTCTCCTAAAATTATAAAAAAATAGTGAACTGATCATAAAAGACTCATTTGAGAGGAGATGGAGGTATACTTTGGGTTAGGTAAGACTCAAAAGATCAACTTCTATCTACAAGTAGTTGAAATTGACCTAGGAATTATAAAAACTATGGTAAACCTATGAGTCACATAGTTAGGATCTTATGACCTAATCTTAGGAATGGACTTTTTCTAGGGGCACTAAGCCAAATTGGATTGGTACAATAAGAAAATTGAATGTTTAGATGACCAATAGAGACAAGTAGTTCTCCAAGGATTTTATAGACCCTTAGTGGTGAGAATGATTTCAACTATACAAGTTAAAAGAGCAGTAAAAAAAGGGAAGAAAACTATATTTGGTGAAGGTAGAGGAGGGAAGAAAAGCCCCAACTTCTAGTATTGAGGATCAACCAATCCTTCAAGAATTCCAAGATGTCTTTCCCGAGGAGTTTCCTATTGGAGTATTGACTCCTATGCCAGGACCACAAACAATGAATTCACCTTCACAATAGAGAATAATATTTCACCAAAAGATGAATGTGTTTGATATCTCTTCTATAAAATTCAGATCACATTTCATTGCATTGCATCTTCATTATAAATGGGTACCTAAAATGACCTAGTTGTTGGACCCATTGTGCATTTTACACATATTAGATAATAATCTTCTCCCTCAATTGCACTTAAGGAGGGGTGTTGGAGTAAATTATTATTCACTCATATTCTAAAGTTAACTTAGGTATCATTATTTTGTTGGAAATGTGCCTTGAATTAACTTGACTTGTGTTTAGACTGATCGGAGTAACCTATCCCAATCGAACAGTTGTCGGTGTGACTCTTGCCGATGGACCGATGGAATTGCCTTCGGTGATCAGGGTATTATTGGAGAGTAGGAGAACTGGTTGTTTGCTACACCGATACCCAATGAGGTCTCCTTCGACGATCGGGTTGACAAGATGGAAGCTATGCTAATGGCCCGATCGAGTCGCTATGGTGTCATCGGTAGATCGAGTCTACCTGTTGAAGGCTATCCTGATAAGCTAATGGAGCCGATCTGTTTGGAGCCGCATTAGTGGAGTCGTTGGCTCATCGGGAGATCGAAGCAATGCTTTTGTGGTCTTTGCGATGGCCAATGGAGTAGAGACTGACTACGAGTGTGCACTCGAAACGGAGTCCAAAAGGTAAACACTTCGACACTGAAGGTGGTCTTGTCGATGTATATGAATATGAATCGACCCAACTACCTGGTGCATGTGGGATATTGTATTTCTCATGAATGAAGACCGACGTAGATGGTTAGACTTCAAACCATTGGTGTAGTTGCTCAAATGAACTATCGACAATCTGATATATGTAGCCATTGGATAACTATGGTGTAAGAGTGATATCGTATGTCGATTGTAGTGTCCAGTCCATGAGAATCTGAGAACGAATACCTATAGTTGCAAATTGAAACTTTATTGTAAATTCATTTACTAGAAATAAAGTGTTTCAACTATTGGTGGTGGGTTTTTTCCCGAAAGGGTTTTCCCACGTAATTCTTGGTGTTATGTCTTTGTGTTGATTCTATTTGTTTGTCTATATTATTCTTAACATCTTGTAAAATTTTTAAACTGCATTCTTCCTTGTTAATTGACATTAGGAAGGCGTTTTTGCACTATGCTTTCCTTACAAGTGGTATCTTATCTTGGCCCATTTTGTTATCCTTGTTGGGTAGGGTTGGTTTTTTGTGTCAGTTATGTTTCAGTGGGAGTCTTGCAGAGTGTCTACTTGTTTGTTTTACAGGTTAAGATGGCGAGCACCTCAGGGTGCATAGACATGGAGAAGTTTAATGATTCTAGTTTCGAAATCTGGAAACTCGAGATGGAAGGCTTGTTGGTCGACTGAGACCTTTGGATTGCTATGTCTGGGCAGAAACCTACAGGCGTGAAGCAAGAGGATTAGGTATTAGCTGACTGGAAGGCAAGGGGTCTAATCAGGCTATGTCTTGCTGATTATGTTCTGTTAAATGTTCATGAGGAGAAGACTATACATCTTCTCTAGAATAAGTTGGGAGATATTTATCAAGGAAAATCCTTGGTGAATAAAATTTTCTTGAGGAAGAAGTTGTACTCTCTGAAGATGGATGCAGGAACACCATTGGCAGACCACTTGAATGCATTCAACATGGTTCTTGCATAGTTAACTTCTATTGGTGTGACCATTCAGGAAGCATAACGTTGCATGTTGTTGTTGTGTTCATTGCCTAACTCTTGGGATCACTTAGTGATGGATATCGGTAGTACTACGACCCAGTTCAAGATGGATAGTGTGGTTAATACTCTTTTGTCAAAAGAAATGAGAAAGAAGTCTTTTGAGACGACAAAAGATGCACTCTCTGTTCGAGGTAGACCAAAGGACAAAGACAAGAAGAAAGGAAAGAAGTCCAAGTCTCAAGAGAAGTCAAAATATCCAGGCAAGAAGTCAAAGGTGAAGTGCTGGAACTATGGGGGAAAAGGGCATATCTGAAAGGATTGCAAGGAGGAGGAGAAGAAGAAAAATTATTCTGACACTGAATCTTCTCAGAGTGATGCAGATGCATTTGTAGCAGTCCTGGTAGTGTCTACCTCAGATGACACCTAGTTAGTATATTCTGGCGCATCTTTCCACATCACCTCCCACAAGGAGTGGTTCTCAAAGTATGAACCGTATGCTGGTGGAAAGGTATACTTAGCTAGTGATTCTATGTTGGAGATTATAGGGAGAGGCAGAATTAAAATTCAATTCCTAGATGGTAGAGTGAAGGGGATCAATGGAGGTCTTCATATACCAAGTTTGGCAAGAAACCTTCTCTCTGTAAGTAAACTCAATGATGTTGGAGTACAAGTTACATTTGTATCTGGTGGTTGCAAGATGACTAGGGGTTCCATTGTATTGATAAAGGGTGATCACATTGGTACACTGTATAAGTTAAATGTTGAACCTATATGTTGTAATGTAACCTCTAAGAAGTTTGTTAAGATAGCTGTAATGATGCATAATGCTAATTCATTGGAAGCTAAACTTCTTGCTGAGAAAACAATGCTCTAGCATAATAGGGTAGGCCACATAGGTGAAAAAGGTTTAAAAGCTTTGAAGATTAAGAATATAGTTGAAGGTTTGGATGATTGTAGTTTTGAGTTCAATTTCTACGAACACTGCATATATGGAAAACATAACTATGTTCATTTTTATTCTAGTTCTCACAAGTCTTCTGACATTCTAGATTATGTTCACTCTGATATGTTTGGTCTAGTGGATGTTCCTTCTCTATCTAAGTCTAAGTACTATGTATCTTTGGTAGATGATTATTCAAGAAGGGCTTTTGTGTACTTTCTTTAAAGTAAATCAGAAGTGTTCAGTCGATTTAAGGATTTTATGAACCTTGTTGAAAATCGGACTAGGAGAAGGATTAAATGTTTAAGAACAGACAATGGTGGTGAATACTGTAGTGCATATTTTGACAAGTACTATGTTGATCATGGAATTAAGAGACATAAGATAGTACCTTACACTCCACAACAAAATGGAGTTGCTGAAAGGTTGAATTGGTCTCTAATGGAGAAAGCAAGAAGCATGTTGAGTGGAGCTAGGCTGGAACAAAAATTCTAGGCTAAAGTAGTTGCTATAGCATGTTACCTGCTGAATCGCTCTCCTGCTTCAACATTGGTTGACAAAACACCTATGGAAGCATGGTCTGGTAAGAAACCTTCTTTAAGGCACCTTCGTGTTTTTGGTGTAGAGGCATATGCTCATGTGCTTGATGTTAATAGATCTAAGTTAGAAAAAAAAGTTGTGAAATGTATCTTCATTGGCTATGGAGTTGGTGTGAAGGGATACAAACTTTGGAATCCAATGACTGGTAAGGTTATGTACAATAGAAGTCTGATTTTTCATGAGTTGAAACCTATGTTACTAGATCACAACATAGGAAAGTAAGGAGAAGTTGAGATTGAAATTCCTCCAGCTAAGGAAGAATCTCCAGAGATACCTGAAGATGAGGAGAGTTCAAGGAGTTCAAGTAGTTCTGAAGAAGAACATGATGATGAGCCTCTTGTTGAACCTCAAGAAGCCTCAACACCAGAGTTGAGAAGATCTACTCAAGAGAGGCGACAACCTAATAGGTATACACCTAATAAGTACAGTCACTCTATGTTGAATGTTAATTGTGCTTATACTTTACTTGTAGATACTGATGAGCCTAGGATTGTCAAAGAAGCTATTAAAATGCCTGATTCAGATTCTTGGTTGGAAGCCATGAATGATGAAATGTCATCATTGGATAAAAATGGAACTTGGGATTTGGTGCCATTGCCTAAAGGCAGAAATCTTGTAGGTTACAAGTGGGTGATCAAAAAGAAGTATGGTCGAGATGGCAGCAGTGACAAGTACAAAGCAAGATTGGTTGCAAAGGGGTATTCTCAAAAGGAAGGTGTTGACTATGGAGAGATCTTTTCTCATGTGGCTAAGCTGACATCTATCAGATTTCTCTTGTCACTTACAGCAGCATATGATTGGGAGATTGAGCAGATGGATGTGAAGACATCATTTATTCATGGTGATCTTCAAGAAGAGATTTACATGTCTCAGCCTAAGCACTTTGTGGGAAAAGGTAAAGAACATTTGGTATGCAGACTCAAGAAGTCTCTGTATGGTTTGAAATGGTCTCCCAGAATGTGGTAGCAAAAGTATGATACATTTGTTTTGTCCTTGGGATTTGTGAGATCAAAAGTTGATCATTGTGTTTACTAAAAAACTAAAGGTGATAAAATTCTTATCATAGCTTTGTATGTAGATGACATGCTCATAGGAAATATAAAAGGAATGATCTCAGATTTAAAATCTTAGCTATCTATGAAATTTGAAATGAAGGACTTCGGAGCCACAAATTACATTCTGGGAATGGAGATCAAAAGGAATAGATCTAAGAGGAACTAAGTTGTCTGTGCTTGACAGTCTGAAATCTCCAAAAGAGATAGAAGACATGAAAAGTGTACCTTATGCAAGTGTTATTGGCAGTTTGATGTGTGCTATGGTTTTTACAAGACCAGACATTGCCCAACTAGTGGGAGTACTTAGCAGGTTTATGTCGAATCGAGGAAGGCCACATTGGGATAGTGTAAAGAGGGTGTTTAGATATCTGAAGGGAACTTCAGATTTTGTTTTGTGCTATCATGGTCATTCTGATGATTCAAAGAAAACTCTTAGTGTATGTGGTTTTGTGGATTTTGATTGGGCAGGAGACGTAGACAGTAGAAGATCCACCAGTGGATATGTTTTGTCATGAATGGTGGAGCAATTAGTTGGATGAGAAAGCGACAATCTGTAGTCACTTTGTCCACTACATAGGCAGAATGCATGGCGGCCACACATGCCTGTAAAGAAGTTGTCTGGCTTAGGCATTTGAGTTCAGATATTGGTTTTGATGCAGGGCAGGTTGAAATTTGGAGTGACAGTCAAAGTGCCATATGTTTAGCGAAGAATCCTACTTTCCATGCCAAATCGAAGCATGTTGATGTTCAATATCACTTCGTTCGTGACATGGTGGAAGATGGAAAAGTTTATCTTAACAAGGTAGACACTCTAGAAAATGTTGCAAACGCCTTGATGAAACATGTGAGCACTCACAAGTTTAGGTGGTAATCTAATTCTATGGGTCTTGATTCCCATGTTTCTTAGTAACGTCTGGAATGGTAGTCGATCCAGTGAATTCCTCATCAAGTGGGAGTTTGTTGGAAATGTGCCTCGAATTAACTTGACTTGTGTTTAGACTGATCGAAGTAACCTATCTCGATGGAATAGTTGTCGATGTGACTCTTGTCGATGGGCCAATGGAATCCTCCTTTTGTGATCGGCTATCGAGTGAGAAAGTCCGAGATGATCCAACAGCTGTCACTATACCGCGATGGGAAGATGATCGAAAGTTATTCCGTGCGGCTTGGCGACAAAGCACGTGCAAAAAGAAGTGAGTTAAATACCGTGCAGGTTGAAGGTGGATCAATGACTATCACTATACCACTATGGCGATATGCACAAACGTTATCCATCGCAGCTTGGTGACCAAGTGGTGGGGCTCGGCAAGAGAGCATCTCAGGTGAGATAACAGTCGAGCAGATCAAGGTTGACCCAACGGTGGTTGCTAGGTTGTGATGGGAAACTGCTCATTAGAAATTCTATTGCGACCCAGTGACAAAGAAGAGCTTCATTTCGGGTAGTTAGTGAGGCTGTGCTAAGGTGGTAGAGCAAGGACCCTAGAGCCAATCAGGGGGTGCCATGTGGTGGAGCACAAAAAGAGATCAAGGAAGATCGGACGATCGGGATAGCTATTTGGTTGTCTTGCCAATGACCCGATGGAATTGCCTTCAGTGATCGGGTTATTATCGAAGATCGGGAGAACTGGTTGTTTGCTACACCGATACCCAATGAGGTCGCCTTTAGCGATCGGGTTGACAAGATGGAAGCTATGTTGATGGCTCGATCGAGTCATTGTGGTGTCATCAGGAGATTGAGACTACCTATTGAAGGCTATCTCGATAAGCTAATGGAGCTTATTTGTTTGGAGCCGTATTAGTGGAGTCGCTGACTCATCGAGAGATCGAAGCAATGCTTTTGTGGTCTTTCTGATGGTTGATGGAGTAGAAACTGACTACGGGTGTGCGCTCAAACTAGAGTCCAAAAGGTAAACACTTGGACACTGAAGATGGTCTTGTTGATCTATATGAATATGAACCAACCCAACTTCTTGGTGCATGTGGGATATTGTGTTTCTCATGAATACAGACCGACGCAGACGGTTAGACTTCAAACCATTGGTGCAGTTGCTCAGATGAACTATCAACAATCTGATATATGTAGCCATTGGATAACTATGGTGTTAGACTGATATCGTATGCTGATTGTAGTGTCTAGTCCATGAGAATCTGAGAACGAATACCTGTAGTTGCAGACTGAAACTTTATTGTAAATTCATTTACTGGAAATAAAGTGTTTCAACTATTGGTGGTGGGTTTTTTCCCAAAACGGTTTTCCCACGTAATTCTTGGTGTTTAGTCTATGTGTTGATTCTATTTGTTTGTCTATATTATTCTTAACATCCTGTAAATTTTAAACTGCATTCTTCCCTGTTAATTGACATTAGGAAGGCGTTTCCGCACTATGCTTTTGTTACATATTTCTTAGGATATGTACATTATTATATGTGTCGTGTAGTTGTCAGGTGATTGAGTTTACCTAATCTCACCAGACCTTGCATCTCATTGAGACACATGGTGTCATCTTGTGATTTCATCTCTCTCACTCTTGCCTTTATAATTAGAGCTCGTTGTACATTTTATTCATATCAAATGCATTCATCTATTTGGTGAAATATTATTCTCTATTGGGAAGGTGAACTCACTGTGTGTGTTTTTTAGCATAGGAGTCAATACTGAAGAATCAATAATGTTGAATGGTAAGAGCTCAAAATGCAACTAAATTATCTAATAGAGAATTGATTGATTCATCCTAGTGTACCTTCTTGGGGATCTCCATTGTTGTTCATCAAGAAGAAGGATGAAACATTGAGGTTGTGCATATATTATCAAATGTTGAACAAGGTGACCATTCGAACTAGGTATTCCCTACCTCAAATTCATGAATTATTTATTACTTCTCTCTTGTTTGGAAAGTAATTTTAGTGTTTTATATAGTTTTTTCTCCTATGATATTTTTTGGTGACTACAACTTGGTATCAAATCTTTGAATATACAAGCCCCTTCTCTTTTTTGAGAGATCCAAGTTCTTTTAGACACTAAATCCTAGCCAAACTTTGACCTCAAGGTTAAGTTGAGAATGACCAAATTCATATAGATCAATAATAAAATTGGAAGGATTTGCAAGTTATGTTTAACAAGATTTTTTTAGGGCTTCTAGATTCCATTCGTATATAATTTGTATAGTCCATATGATGGAATCAATATTTATTGTACCATCCTATGTAGGTTTTTATAAGCATCAACATCTTAAGTGAAATTGTCCTTGATTTGTGTGATTTTCTAGATCATTAGGGTACATATCTAGTACAAGTGTACCTTTTTTACTTTTTTCAAGGTTTTCTTTATCAAGAGTATTATCAACAATCTACATAGTGGTACTTTTGTTGACAAAGGAGAATTAGCTTGTTAATCTATATGGGTGAATCTTTATTAGACTACAAATAGTAGCATTTTATCCTAAAATGTCACTAGTTCCATGGCCACCACTCAATTATAAATTCCATATTCTAAATTCTTAGATCTTAACCTAGCACTTAACCCTATTTACTAGATGGAACTACTTTATTCCTCCTCTATCAATTAGATTTTAGTCAATCAATCATTACACCTTTGGAGGTACCATGCTACCACTGTATTTTTTAACAAGTTTAAAATAGTTCCACCTATTATTATGACTTGTGCCTTGCCAAGCGAGTGATGTCACCTATGTGGTAATAGAATAGTGCATCAAGGTTCATTTTTTAGTCCTTAAAGGATGTTTTTGTTGGAAATTTGGAGGAAATGATTATGTGTTGCATTGATGTCAACACTAGTTATTTTGTTGTCTACTGTGTTTTCATAGAGTGGTTGGATTATCATGTTGAATTGGAGGTCTTCTCCAGTATGTTCCAGTTTGTGGAATTGGTTTGGATTGGTATTTCATGTGTTCCCGGTGTGTATCACATTCAGTTGGTTCGGGATTTGATGATTTGGAAGCTATCATTTGTTGTAGTAAGCCTTTTGGTTACCGATAAGGGTTTTACCGACAGAACTTTGTTGAAGATATTTTGATGAATCTGATAAGTGGTGTTGGTGCGGCTTCTAGAAGGTTATCAGGATTTTGATGGTTATCTTGTTTGTGTTCCAGTTGATTGGTGGTCTTGCATTTGGTTTATGGCAACCTATTTTAGGTATGGTCTTAATGTTATTCTATTAGGTTATGGACCGATTTATGTAACGTGTTGGTTGATGCTCTTGATGCGTTACCGATTGGATCTATTGATTGGTTTATGTTGTTTCGGTATTAGGACGACTTGGTTTATCTTTTAGGTGGCCAACCTAATTGTTTAGGTCTCAGGTTGGTATAAATATGATGTAAGGTCTCTTTGTAGATCATCATATGGGATTAAGGTTATGAGATTATCTGTATGTGAATAAAGTTGTAATCATATGCATGGTCAATTGTAGGTGATTGAATTGGGTTTGTGTAAGAGGTTTAAGACCTCTAGGATTTATCTTAACTGGAACTATAATCAGGCATAGGAGATGCTATTCAAGCAGTTCAAACTTCATTCTAGATTGTAGTCCGATGTTTTCTGTAGTCAGTGAGGCTCTTGTTGTGATGAGCAGTGCGCTCTAGGTTGTTGGCCTTCCTACATGTGCAAGCCCCTTATTGTAATATTTATTCATCTAATCAGTGGATAGATATTGTGGGTCTCCAATCCCATCGTGGTTTTTCCTCATTGAGGTTTTCCACGTATAAATCTATGGTGTTATGGTGTCCATCTTTGTGGTTGCATTGTTACTTATTATTATATGCTTTTATGTTTATCAGTTGCTAAGTTATTGTATTAATAAAGTTAAATTTCTCCATTGCGGTAGAACACTGATTCACCCCCCCCCCCCTCTCAGTGTTCTTGGATTCTAATGGTTTTTTGGGAGCCAAAACGTTTTACCAAAGTGTCAATTTTTTAACTTCATAAAGACAATGGAAATCTCTTTCTAAGCACTTTACAATGGTCTAGGTGATGTTTCTACATTTATCTCTAGATCGAAGTACTATTTAAAACAATTTCTTTTGCTTGTGTAAAAATCATAACATTTACTCATCAAGTTAGTGTTGGACATTGTTGCTGCTAGGATATGTTGTTGTCATTGATGTCAACATATTCCTACTTCGGTGATTGTAGATTGGTTTATTGGGATTATGGTTTGGTTTATGGAGTATATATAGTATCATTATATTCTTTTGTATTGGTTTTGGTGATCTAGAAAGCTTAATTGATCATATCATATGATCTAGTTTTGTAGTTTGTTTTTATGATCAGTGTTTTGCAGAGTTCAGTATTTCCTCTGGTATATTCCGGTGTGATCAGATATTGGGCTATCTTTTGGAGAATGTATGGGATGGTCTTGTGTATCTTCATTTCAGATGGTTCGTGATTTGGTGCTCCGCAAGTTATCTTTCTTCATGACAGTTGTTGTTGTTTGAGTATTCTTGAGTTTCAAAAGTTGATCGATGAAGATTTGATAAGTGGTGTTGGTGTAGTTGTTTCTGATGATTCTAACATTCTTGTTATTGTTTCCTAATTGTGTCATATTTTTCCGGATGATCCATATTGATCATTGTGTGATTTGTTGGTGATTTTGTTGAACCGGTGATGTTCTTCGTGTTATGCGGTTTTCCTGGTGGTGTAGTGTTTTGCGGTTGGTCTTGGCATGATTTCCGATGGTGTTGCATGTTTGGAGATTTGAATTAGTTCCATGTTATGTCATGTATATCATTATATTGGTTCAATGGTCAATCTTTGTATTGTGTGATGTAATTTGTAATTTTGAGTTGAGGGTTTAGCGAACCTTGTTGTCAAGGTTGATGAATTGTATAAATAGGTGGTATTGTCATGTAATTTTCGTATCAAGGTTGTGTCTCCATTATTTGAGAGTGATTTATGTGTGAACAAGGATTTATCTTATGGTGTGGTGTATTGAGCAGAGATTGGTGTTGCAGAGAAGACAATTATGCTTAGCCGGAACTGTCTTTAGGCATTAGCAGATGTTATTATTGCAGTTCATTTCTCTCGGAATGTAGTCTGAATCTTATTGTAAATCAGTGAGACTTCCCTGAGGGTTATTGCCTTCCAATTCATTATCTTTTGAGCAGTGAGCTCTCGGCGGTGTGCTTGAATGCATGTGCATTCCCCATTGTAATATTTACACATACTACTGTAGAGTATCATCTCATTGTGGGTAGGTTCCCATCATGGTTTTTCCCTTAACCGAGTTTTCCACATCAAAATCTTGGTGTTGTGTTTTGTGGTCTCTATTTTCTTATCTTTGTTATTACTGCAATTTATCAGATATTTATTTATGGTTAAGTTTGTAGATCTGTTGAAAACTGATTCACCCCCCCTCTCAGTTTTCCTTCATTGTTGTTGCCAACAATTGGTATCAGAACTAGATCCTCTAGAAGAAGCTTAATCACTTGAGGAGATCTGAGATGGCAATTGGAACTGGAGGTGTTATCTTTAAGAAGAAGAGTCTAAGATTTGATGGAAGTAACTATGCTATATGGAAGAACCGGATGGAAGTGCACTTGAGATTTCTTGGAGAAGCTTTTTGGAAGATTATAAAGAATTCCTATTATGCTCCTTTGAATGGACCAATTACTACTGATGAGATCAAAGAAGTTGAATTTAACATTAGAGAGAAGGAAGCATTGTTGAGTGCCCTGACTAATTCGGAGATGAAAAATGTAATGGGACTTCAGACCTCACATGAGATCTGGGATAATCTTGAAACCCTGTATGAAGGAGATAAACAAGTGAAAGTTTCTAAGTTGCAGAGTTTGAAAGGAAAATATGAGATGTTGAAGATGGGGGAAGATGAAAACATTAGAGAGAAGGAAGCATTGTTGAGTGCCCTGACTAATTCAGAGATGACAAATGTAATGGGACTTCAGACCTCACATGAGATCTGGGATAATCTTGAAACCTTGTATGAAGGAGATAAACAAGTGAAAGTTTCTAAGTTGCAGAGTTTGAAAGGAAAATATGAGATGTTGAAGATGGGGGAAGATGAAAACATAAATACCTTTATGGCTAAGGTGAATGATATTGTCCTAGGTATCAGATGTGTTGGTGGAACCCTTGAAGAAGATGAAATTGTTGCTGAGGTGTTGAGATATTTGCCTCCTTATAAACATAAGGTAGTTGCTATTGATGAAATCCGAAGTGTGACTACAGTAACAAGAGATATGTTGGTTGGAAAGATTGTTGTATTTGAGCTAAGTAAATTTGGTGAATCACATGGAAAGTCTAAGACAACATTTAGAGCATGTGTATCCAGAAAGCAGAAGTATGATCCTGAAGAATGCAGAATATCTAGATATGAAAGAGAAAGGAGAGAGATGGAAGAGCAAGAAAGAGAACTGGATGAGCTTGAAGCATTGATTGTCTGGAGATTGCCTAAAGGAGCCGGTAAGTATGATGGAAAATTACCCTTGAAATGTTTCTCTTGCAATAAGGTGAGATATTTTTCTTCTAGGTGCCTGGAGAGAATGGCTAAGTATGATAGGCATGATAAATTTGATAAGCATGACAGAAATGATAGATATGAGAAGCATGAGAAGTATGATAAGCCTTACAATTCTAACCAGAAGTATAAGAATCAAAAGAATTGTCATTATGTTGTTGATGAAGGTGTTACAAATGAAGAATTAGAAGGAGATGAAGTTGCATTTCTTGCCATTAAATAAGATGGACTGGTACCTATTGATTCCACTAGTTGCATTATTGAGGAGAAAGCTTCAGCTACTAAAGTTGAAGAAAAAGATGAATGGGTGATTAACAACAGTTGTTCACATCATATGACTGGTGATAAAAGAAAATTTGTGAGTATGGAAAGGTATGATGGTGGAATAGTGAGATTTAGAGATGACAAAGCCTATGTGATCCATGGTAGAGGTTCTATTTCCTTTGATGGTAAGAATAATACTGATGATGTTCTATATGTTAAGGGTTTGAAGCATATAATCTTTTAAGTGTTGGACAAATGATTGACAAAGGTTATGATTTACAATTCAAGAATAGTTAATGCAAGATCCTTAATGCCTTTGGTATAGAGATTGCATCTAGAACTAAGACTGAAGGTAATATTTTTCATTTGAATGTTGGTGAGAAAAGTTGTTTGATTGCTCAAATTGATAAAAGTTGGTTGTCGCATCGGAGAATGTGTCATGTTAATTTTGATTCAATGATTAAGATCAATTCTACACGAGTTGTTAGAGATCTTCCTAAGATTGTTAATCCTACTAATCGGTATGCAAGGAGTGTCAATTGGGTAAGCAAACAAGAATTTCTTTCAAGAGCAAACAATATACATCTGATGGATTGCTAGATCTTGTGCATACTGACCTATGTGGACCTACAAATGTTAGAAGTGTGTAGGGAGACAAATATTTCATTTTGCTAATTGATGATTATTCCGGGATGATGTGGGTTGTCTTTATGAAAGAGAATTTTGAAGCTCTAGACAAGTTCAAGATATTCAAAGCAAAGGTTGAGACTGAGTCAGGATTGAAGGTGAAATGTCTGAGATATGACAGAGGAGGTGAATTTTGTTTCGGTGAATTTGATTCATTATGTGAGAAGCATGGGATTAGAAGACAATTATCTGCTCCTAGAACCCCTCAGCAAAATGGAGCTGTTGAAGGAAGAACATGATTGTCCTGGATGCTACAAGGACTATGTTGATTGAAGAGAATGTTCTGAAGATCTATTGGAAAGAAGCTATTAGAACTTTTATTTACACATTCAACTGAGTTCATACTAAAGGTGATACCAGTAAGACTCCTTATGAGCGATGGTTTGGTCATGTTCCTTCTATGAGATATTTAAGAATATTTGGTAGCAAATGCTATATCAAGAGAGATCACGACATAGGAAAGTTTGATGCAAGCAGTGATGAAGGAATTTTCTTGGGATATTCAATAAAGAGAAAAGCCTACTGATGCTACAATAAGAGACTTAGAAATATAGTAGAAAGTGCAAATGTGAAGGTGGATGAGAACCTTAGAAAATAAATCAAAGCTTGTGGATATGATGATGGTCAGCACATTGTTTTGAATCCTATTCAAACTAAAGAATTAAAGCATATTGATTTGGTAGAGACAGTTAATCCAAATGTTGTTGCTCCTGGTGGAGAGGTGTAGGAACTTGAAAATCAGATTAATCAGAAGACTCTGAGGTATGTAAGATTGAATCATTTATAAAATCAAATTATTGGTGATAAAAATAAAGGTGTGATGACTAGAAGAAGGCTAGCTACTGAAGAGATATGTTTTGATTTCTAAAATTGAACCTAAAGATGTTTTTGAGGCTTGCAAAGATGAAAATTGGATGAGAGCTATGGAAGAAGAATTATATCAGATTGAAAAGAACAACACATGGGAACTTGTGCCTAGACCTAAAGATAAGAATGTGATTGGTACTAAATGGGTATTCAAGAATAAATTGAATAAAGTTGGTGAAGTTGTTAGAAATAAAGCAAGACTAGTATGCAAAGGATATTCATAGAAAGAAAGGATTAATTATGAGGAGACTTTTGCTTTGGTAGCCAGACTTGAAGTTGTCAAACTATTCCTTGCATATACTACCTATAAAGCTTTCAAGGTATATCAGATGGATGTCAAATCTACCTTTTTTAATGGTGATCTTGAGGAAGAAGTCTCTATTTAGAAACCTAATGGATTTTAATTATCAGATGATGGAGACATGGTATGTAAACTGAAGAAAGCTCTTTATGGATTGAAAAAGGCCCCTAGAGCCCGGTATGCTAGATTAGATAAGTACTTGCTGAAATTAGGATTTAATAAAGGGAATGTTGATAGTAATTTGTATTTTAAGATTGAGAATGATAACATTTTGATTGTTGAAGTCTTTGTTAATGATATTATCTTTGGAGGAGATGATGACTTGAGCATGAAGTTTGTCGGTGATATGCAGAAAGAATTTGAGATGTCCATGATAGGAAAGATGAATTTTTTCTTAGGTTCATATTTCACAAACTGGAAAAGATATTTTTATACCTCAAACTAAATATGTGAAGGAATTGTTGAAGAAGTTTGGGTTGGATGACTCCAAATCGGTTGGAACTCCTATGGTGAATGGCTGAAAATTGTCTAAGAATGATGAATCTCTAAAAGCTAATCAGAGTTTGTATAGATCTATGGTTGGTGGACTATTATATCTTACTCAGACTAGGTCATACATTATGAATGTTGTGTGCATGGCTACTAGATATCAAGTTAATCTAAAAGAGAGTCATGTCACTATTGTGAAGAGGATATTCAGATACTTGAAGGGAACTGTGGATTATAGTTTGTGGTATCTGAGGAATGATGATTTCATGTTATGTGGTTACACTGATGCTGATTAGGCTAGTGATGTTGATGACTGAAAGAGTACATTTGGTGGGCTTTCTTTTTAGGTAATAAATTGGTTTCATGGGCTAGTAAGAAACAGGATTCAATATCCTTATCTAATGTTGAAGTTGAGTACATTGTTGTTGCTGGTAGCTGCACTCAGGTGGTTTGGACGAAGCAAATGTCGAAGGATATTAGAGTTATCTATGATGATCATATTGTCATATATTGTGATAGTTCTAGTGCTATTAATATGTCAAAGAATCTGGTGCAACATTCAAAAACTAAACATGTGTCAATCAAATATCATTAATTGAGAGAAAAAGTCAGTGAAGAGGAAGTGAAGTTGGAATATGTGTCTACAAAGGAACAAATTGATGATATTTTCACTAAGCCTTTGCCTGCAGATACATTTATCTATTTGAGAGACAAGTTAGGGGTATCCACCCCTCCTGATAAGAACTAGATGCATTGAGTTTCATCAATCTGGTGGACTTCACAATCTTATTTCTTAATCTGGATTGATGATTTGGTGTTGCTCCTCTCGTGGAGTAGTCTATGGGTGAGAGAATCATGATTTGTTTATCTAAGGGGGAGAGTGAGTTTGGTTTTCTTTTTTGAGATTTTTGGCATTGTTGTCAAAAGGGGAGAGAAGCGTGTGAAAAATTGTTTTATCTGCTTGATCTTAGGGGGAGTTTGTTGGAGTTATTTTCTTTCTTTGCATTGATTGTTTTTCACATTCATATGATGCCATCAATGCCAAAGGGGGAAATTGTTGGACATTGTTGCTGCTAGGATATGTTGTTGTCATTGATGTCAACATATTGCAACTCTGATGATTGCAAACTGGTTTATTGTGATTATGGTTTGGTGTATCGAGTATCTATATTATCATTATATTCTTTTTTATTATTTTTGGTGATCCGAGAAGCTTAATTGATCATATCATATGATCCAATTTTGCTGTTTGTTTTTCTAATCAATGCTTTGCAGAGTTCAGTATTTCCTCCGATATATTCCAGTGTGATCAGATCTTGAGTTGATTCTTTGGGAGACTGTTTGTAATGGTCTTGTGTATCTTCATTTTATATGGTTCATGATTTGGTGCTCGGCAAGTTATCTTTCTTCGTGACAGTTGTTATTGCTGAGTATTCTTGAGTTTCAAATGTTGATCGATGAAGATTTGATAAGTGGTGTTGGTGCAACTATTTCTGATGATTCTAACATGCTTGTTGGTGTTTCCTAATTGTGTCCTATTTTTCCTAATGAGCTGCATTGATCATTGTGCAAGTTGTTGGTGATTTTGCTAAACCAGTGATGTTCTTCGTGTTATGCAGTTTTCCTGGTGATGTAGCATGTTGCAGTTGGCCTTGGCATGATTTCCAATGGTGTTGCATGTTTGGAGATTTGATTAGGTCCATGTTATGTCATGCATATTATTATATTGGTCTGGTCTATCTTCATATCGTGTGATGTAATTTTGTAATTGTGAGTTGAGGGTTTAGTTGGCCTTGTTGTCAAGGTTGATGAATTGTATAAATAGGTGGTACTGTCATGTAATTTTGGTATCAAGATTGCAAATGAGTTCGACTGTTGGCAAATGCACACTCCAATGAGACATTGTAGGTGATTGAAGGTTTTGTCATTGATGGCAACCTTACAATCCTATGACACCAGCAAGGCAATCCACCAGCACCAGCAAAGTCAGATTCTACACTGGCACACAGACAACTGACACCGGCAGTGAAAGGAAGCATACCGACACAGAAGCCGACAGGAATTTTGTTTGTAATGTATTTTGTTTATTATTGTAAAATCATTGTAAGCTGACTTGGCAAATTGTAAAATGACTCATATATATAAGAGATCATTGTAGAACAATAATGTAAGCATGGAGAAATGTAATTAGGCGAAATAAGGCAGACCTATTATGTGAATTATAGGTTAAGGATTTATGTAAGAAGCAGAGCTATAAACCGGTACTGGATCTGGCATAGTAGATTGTATTTTGAAGTAGTACAAGACATTGGATTTATATAATCCATTTTGTAAGTCAGTGAGACTTCCCATTTTGTAATTGAGCAGTGAGCTCTAGGCACTTGGCCTTCTTGTATGTGCGGGCCCCTCATGTAGCAGTAATATTCTCTTATTGGCCAGTAAGTGAATATTGTGGGTCACAAATCCCACCGAGGTTTTTCCCACACCAGGTTTCCTCATTAAACTACTGCATTATGGTGTGTTTTTAATGTGGTTGCTTTTATCTCTGTTTATTGCATTACTTTTTGTTTACCGGTATATAGCATTAATATGTTCTACATGTTTTAAGATAAGAAAATATTATTACCAGCTAGATACTGATTCACACCCCCCCCCCTCTTAGTATCTGTGGGAATCCTAACAATTGGTATCAGAGCTTGGTCCTCTATTTTTAGAAGCTTAACAGTTGAGGAAGATCTTGGCACCGGTAGAGATGGAAAACTTGATGAAGTAATTAGAAGCAACTCTCTCAGACTATGATACAGAAAAGTTGAAAAATATCAAACTTGAAGATGATCTAAAGGCTGCATAGGATATTATTCAAGCACTTCAAGAAAATCTTACCATTGCAAGAAACAAGAGAAGAGAACTTTGTGAAAAGATGTAAAATGAGAATAATGAAAAGGAAACTCTTAGTGATCTGATAAACAAACTGAAATAAGAAAACATGACAACAAAGAATGAGATGCAGGATATGACTATGAGATTTTGTAAGGAAATTGAAGATAGAAAAAAGAATGAAGAAGATTTGACTAGAAGATTAAGTGATGCTGCAAATGAGAACACCAAACTTAGCTATGAAAATGATTTGTTAAAGATAGATCCGATGCATACACAGAATGACTCCAATGAACTTATGAGACAGAAAGAAATCTTAGAAAGAGAACTGGATACTGCAAATCAGCACAAAGAGAAATTCAGGAAAAGCTCAGAAGAACTTGGTGACTTGTTGAAGAATCAGAAACCTAATGGTGACACTTGTGGACTTGGACTTGAAGTTGGTGAAAGCTCTGGTACTGCAAACACACATGATCATAGCAAACTGATAAGACAACCAAATTCTTACAAATTCAATGGCAAATGCTTTAACTATAATAAGTATGGTCATAAAGCAAATCAATGTAGATCTAGAAATTATCATAATACCAATACACCCACCGGTCAATGTTCAAAATGCAACAAAGTTGGTCATAATTCTGAAAATTGCAGAATGAATGTGAGATGTTATGTTTGTGGAAGATTTGGCCACTTATCTAATCAATGCAGAACACAAACCGGCATAGGTTATGGAAAAGCTATTGAGAAAAATAATGTGACTTGTTATGCCTGTAACAAAATTGGACATATTGCTAAATTTTGTAGAAGCAAGTCCTCACCGATAAACAACAAACGTCCTAGTTTGAAAGGTAAAGAAAAGGTTGAAGAGGTGAAGCAAGAATTTTCAAAACAATGGATCAAAAATTCAGATATAAATGTTGCTAGGAATACTCCTCCACCGGCGGAATAGAGTAACACTCCACCGGTAGGAGACTCTTCATCTAATTGAAGAAAATTCATTTCAGGGTTTGACAATCAAATGTGAAACATGCTATTATTCCCTCAGTTGATGGTAAGAAGTTGAAATTACTTCTATACCGGTAGATAAGTTAAGTGATTACTTAACCGACAAGTATTAAATGCGGTGGTTGGAAAATTAACATTATAAATTAGTGTTTTTGGCTCCATTTTACTTCACCGAGCATTCAAACATTCGAAGAGTGCGAAAATTCTAAGCAAATACATTTCAAGTAAAGAAGCAAAGTAATTCAGCAATCAATCATTCCTAAGGAAGAGAAAGGTATTTATAATCATGGCATCTTCTTTTGTACCTAAATTCATAGCAAACCCTGTTGTAGTCAAAGTAATCAAACACCCTAGGCCTGTATTTCAGTTAGTTCCTGAAATTGCTAAGAAGGATGATAATGTTGGTGCATTTTCTCAAATTCCCAAAGGAGTAGTTTTTGCAGAAGACCCTAGAATGTACATTCATTGCCACATAGAAGAATTAGGTGATGAAAAAATTAAGAACATGTATAAGACTGCAATTTGTGACGATTCCAGTAATGTGAAACCTGAACACAAAATAGTTGAAACCCTAGGATTCACTAAAATTCTCAGCATTCCAGATTTCCCTAAGGAAGTGATAAGGATAGTTCTAAGCAGGGTTCATGGTGAATTTTTCTGGTTGGAATCAATCCACAAAATTACTAAAGAGGTAGTAAAAGCTGTAACAGGGTTACCTTCCACCGGTAACAGACCTGATAAGACAAAGAAGGTCTTCAATGACCTAGTGATGAACCTAACAGGTGAAACGTCCGATAAAAGGTCTTTAAGAGTAAATTATGTGACTGGCATGAATATCAAATTCATTAGCATGATTCTAGGCTACAAAACAACACATGCAAATAGGTTAAATTCAGTTTCTAGTTTATGCATAAAGAATGCTTATGATATGAGAAAGGATAATGCAAAAAAAGATGTGTGTGAATGGTTGAAGGATGAAATGATTGATAATCTTGGAAAGATCAAGAAGGACAAAAAGGGGACATTTAGATTTGGTAACCTACTTGTTTGTTTAATGCTGCACATAACAAAATAGGTGCCCAGTATTGGCAACAAGAATCTTGGTTTTGATATACTGGTAGGCAAACAACTGTTTGATTTACTGAATAACATGGGAGAAAATGGAGAAAAGAATATAAATGAGTACTTTCAAGCATTGAAGGCTCGGATGAAGACTAGAGTCAGATTATCACAAGCAATTGTAGATAAGTATAAAGATGAAATATGCTTTGTTATTAAAAATGATGAAATTTGGATAGAGGCAGTGATCCCAAGAACTATTTGGGTTACTAAAATGGGTTATGAAACTGATGATCTCATAATTGAAACATATGCAAAAGCCCTCCTAGAAGCACCCAAGGAACCTAGGAAAAGATATTTGGTAGTGCTGAGACCATTGAAAAACAAATTCAATCTAAGAAAAATGTTAAAAAGGTTGAAGCAACAGTAAGAAGAGGATCCCAACAAGCAAAAGCTATAAAGGAAGATGTACTCAAAAGAATTGGTATCACTGAAGATGAGTTAGAAGCACTACAACCAGAAACTCACCTTTCACCGGTAGCAACTTCTTCGGAGAGTGATATGCCAGCTGCATTCAAAAGAGTTGTGAGGAAAAGAGAACCTTCATCGGTATCTAAACCTTCACCTAGAAGAACCAGACAAAAACAATAGGCAGTAAGGCCCCCGGCTAAGAAGATAACTCCAAAGAAGAAAAAGTTAACACCAAAGAAAAAGACTCAACAAAATATTGCTCCAATTGACAAACTTTTAGATGAAATAACAGAGAAAGGAAAGCTTAAGAACATCAACAAATTATATGATACATTATCAGTTGATGACAAGGAGAAAGTTGAAAATAATGTAATTCTACACTTGGATATCTATAAGAAATTTTTCATGTAAGTTGTGGATGAATTACCGGCAGAACTGTTTAAGAGACTTGAAGCTAGAAGGCAAGTTGTTGTAGAGCTTGACAAGAAAATAAAAATTGTGAAACTACTTGTTGTATATCCTGTTAACTCACGAAAGGAAATAGATGATATGATCTCAGAGGCTAACTGGTCAATATTCTCAACTACACACTAGCATGTAGCACTTATGGTTGGTAGAGTAAATGAGGTTGAAGAGGAAACTGCCAATGCATGGGACATATTCCTTGTTGAGAAGGAAAAGCAGAAAGAGTATAGACATCCTAAACCTATCAAATTATATCAGAAGGATAAGGGTAAGGGTAAAGGAAAGGTTGGTGGACCTCCGAGTATAAAAATAATAGATAATCTACCCCCACCACCTCTGGATACTCCACCGGTAGTTACCACTGAAAGTCAACCGGCTAGTGAGAGTATGGATATACCACAAGAGGACACAAATCCAAACTCTGAGATGTTATACACAGTTGACATTGATACTTAGAAAGTTAACATTGCGGTAGATAAGGACACAACTGGAAAGATAGATATGGCTAGTGAGGCACTAGTAACAAATAACATAGAAGGTAAACCGACAGATGATAAAGAGCAACAAGCACAGAAATAGGCTCCATCATAGCAATAGGTTAATACAGAGTTAGTGCCACCGGCAACAGCTGAGCAAGATAAACCTTTCCTTAAGGAAATGGAAACACAAACTGACCTACTAGAGGTCACCACAAGCAAGGATATTGCTCCCACTAGCGGGATACAGAGTGTTGGCCCTTCAACTGCAAGATTCAATTCAACTAATGTAATAGAAGTTCTTTTGGACTCCATAAAGAAAATAATAGATTGTAGCTCACAAACATACAAGGCTAAAGATGATACAATTCCAATTTTGAAAATGATAGCTCCAAAATGTAATGTAGACAATAAGGATTCTTTGAGTCAACTTGACACTTTGTCTAATTATATTACTGACAACACTATGACAGTTGAATAAATAAAAGAGGAAGCATTCAAGGAGAGATTAGAGAAGGAAAAACAAAAATTATTTGAGGAAGAAATAAATAAGTGTACAAGGCAATTTGACACACTTCTACCGGAATTATGTAGCACATTAAAGGAATTCAAAACTTTGTACAGAGATACTTGTAAGACTAACTTTTTGACAGTTGATATAGACAGAAAGATCAGCAAGATATAGGAGGAAATAAATCAACTAGCTGACAATTTCATTAACTCATCTGATTCATTATCAGTTTTTGAGTAGAAGATAACAGGTTTTGAGGAAGAACTATTAAAGCTGGAAAGAGAAAAGGAAAGAATAAAAAGTAAGGCTAAGGATCTTAAATGGAGACTAAGTCCAAAACTGAACTACCTCACCTTCTTAAGGAAAGAAATATCAGATGCTTTGATTCAAGGACAGAAAACACTGGCAGAACAAATGCAACACCTTACTGGTACAATTTTTGGATATGCTTTTGAATTTTTCTCATGAGTGTTGCCATCAATGCCAAAGGGGGAGATTGTTGGCAAATGCACACTCCAATGAGACATTGTAGGTGATTGAAGGTTTTGTCATTGATGGCAACCTTACAATCCTATGACACCGGCAAGGCTATCCACCAGCACCAGCAAAGTCAGATTCTAAACCGACACAAAGACCACCGGCACCGGCAGTGAAAGGAAGCATACCGGCACAGAAGCCGACAGGAATTTTGTTTGTAATGTATTTTGTTTATTATTGTAAAATAATTGTAAGCCGACTTGGTAAATTGTAAAATGACTCATATATATAAGAGATCATTGTAGAACAATAATGTAAGCATGGAGGAATGAAATTAGGCAAAATAAGGCAAACCTATTATGCGAATTATAGGTTAAGGATTTATGTAAGAAGCAGAGCTATAAACCGATACTGGATCTGGCATAGTCGATTCTATTTTGAAGTAGTACAAGACATTGGATTTATATAATCCATTTTGTAAGTTAGTGAGACTTCCCATTTTGTAATTGAGCAGTGAGCTCTAGGCACTTGGTCTTCCTGCATGTGCAGGCCCCTCATGTAGCAGTAATATTCTCTTACTGGCCAGTAAGTGAATATTGTGGGTCACAAATCCCACCAAGGTTTTTCCCACACCGAGTTTCCTTGTTAAACTACTGTGTTATGGTGTGTTTTTCATGTTGTTGCTTTTATCTCTATTTATTGCATTACTATCTGTTTACCGGTATACAACATTAATATGTTCTACATGTTTTAAGATAAGAAAATCTTATTACCGGCTAGATACTGATTCACACCCCCTCTCAGTATCTGTGGGAATCCTAACATAAATAGCATGAGGATATTTGAGAAGTGGTTGAAAATGATTGAGAAATGCATCCAATTTATAGAGAAATTGGAGAGAGGATGAAATTAGCATGAAAGATATGAAAAAGGCAATTTGATTTGAAAATGGGAAAATTGGATTGAAAAGAGAAGGCTACGACACCTTCTATGTCATGATTTATGACACATTTCCAATGCAAAGTGAGAGGACTATATGCCAAGGCAAGTGTTATGACATGTTGCTATGTCCACACTTATGATGCATGTGAGAAATGTGCTTCCACCTTATGACAAAGGAAGCAAAAAAATAGGAGCAAATAGAAGAGGATAATTAGGTGGAAAAGAGAAATTAGGAAATTAGGAAATTAGTAAATTAGAAATGAGGAAATAGAAATTAGATGCAATTAATTAATAAATATTCATTCATTAATTAATTCACAAAAGGGTAATAATTAGCCAATTAAATGGAACATTTAATTGTGACAATAGGACCTAGGATAAACAAATAAATTTATTTAACCTAGAAGAGAAATGTTGAATAGGATTAAAATGATTAAATCATGAAACCCTAAGAGATGGATTACAAATGAAAGGATGACAATTAGGTCATGACAAAGTTTAAATTGATATAAGGTCGATCATGATTAGATGATGAGGATTTGATAATTGATAAAGAGCTGATATCAAATGATTGGTGAAAATCAATAACAAATTGATCAAGATTGGCAAAAGGACTGAATTGATAGACGACAAATGACAAAGGATCAATGACTAATCGATCAAAAATTGGTAAAGATTGATGATTGATTGAGATCGATGACAAATCAATCAAATATTGATAAAAAGGTCCACTTAATGAAGGTTGACATGATACTAAGATTGATAAATACTGATAACAAATTGATCGCAAATTGACAAGATTGACTAACAATTGACAATTGAAAGAGGAACCAAAATGATCGAAATTGATTGAAGATGATTGAAAATGATTGAAACTAGGACAAAACCCTAATTTGACATGAATTAGGATTGACGATGTCCAATTGTTATGAAAAAATCGATTACGACCAATGATTGCAAGTCAAAAATGATGTTGACAAGACCTAATTGAAAATTGCAGGAAACGCAATCGAAGAGGGAAGAAATGCAGAAGAATGAAAAAATGTCACCAAATGATAAAGATCAAGTGCATGACATAGAAGTGTTAATAAGATGCGAAAACCCTAAAATAAGGTCACACAGACATGTTAAAGTTCAATGCCGCAAGCATTAACCATTTTTAGATGCCTACATTTTGCCCCTCTTTAAGACAATGTGATTATAAGTGTTGTTTCAAAGAACGATCAAGACATATGCCCCATACAACAATTAGGATATATGTTTGCCCCCTTGAGGAATTGGCCGAAAAAACCAGAAAAGAGGCCAATTGATCGACAATAATGCCAAGATTAGACCAAAAGGATTGCAATGACTGACAGAAGAAATGTTAGTAAGAAGCAGAAATTAGATGAAGAACAGTTAGTAGTGAAGAAAAAGCTTGCTTTCACAAATACACAAATGTAGGTGAGAGCCTTTATTTTGATATTGCAAAACCGATGTGATGCACCATGGCAATGAAGGTTAGGGCGATAATGCAATCCCTTTGTGTAAAACTGACACGTTGCTGACAAGGAATGAGTCAAAAAAATCCCAAGGCATTATGTGTGTCAAGGGTCGAGGTATGTGTGGTGTTCACAAAGAGAACGTACTTATCACAAACACCCAAGACATACTTGCCCCAGAATGCTAGAAACACTCCACAAACAAAAGACAAAAACAAAAAAAGGACCATGAGCCATCCCGGTCACTCTAAATCACTCGGTGACATCATCGAGCAACATAGCAACATGGTCAAAGCCAAAGATAAATCAATAAAAATATAAGTCACAAATTCAAACAAGTGAAACAAATATTTTGATCTCATTGTCAAAAGTTGATAATGTTGGGATAAAAAGACGATCATGCAATCTGGTTTCAAGGAATGTAGTACCCCATCTAAGAGAGGACACAGTCTGGTTTCGTGTATACCACACCCTGTATAAGACCCATGATAATGTTGACAAGGACCAATGATACTGATGTTGATGTTGTTTTGATTGATGTGACAAATTCGATCAGTTTGAATCCTTGGTTGATTGAACAGTTCATTTGTTGATGCATGATTTCATTAAGCGGAATGTTTAATATGTTTTTGCTTGATGTTTGCTCAAATGTTTGTCTATGTACAAAGGGGACAGTTTATTGGTGAAATGAAACAAAAGCAATTGTTTTTGGATTTTTTATGTTTTCAAATTTTTAGGGTTTTTGAAATTTTTAAGTTTTTTGTGCTTTTTTCAAGACATTTTACAATGTTTTTTAATTTTTTTAGGACATTTTTCAATTTTTTTGTTTTATTTCAGGACATTTTATGATTTTTTGGAATTTTTTCAGGAATTTATTTGCCTTTTTTTTTGGAATTTTTTTCAAGACGTTTTACAAATTTTTAGTTGTTTTTTCAAGACATTATTTTCTTTTTATGGATTTTTTTCAAGAAATTATTTGCTTTTTAGCTGACTTTTTTATGATTTTGCCCCCAATGTCTAGCAAGGCAAGGCATACAACATATGGATAAACAATCTTGCTAAAATGTTGATGGATAGATGGAAGATAGAGGTCATTTATTATGGAGACAGGGTAGATTCAATTCCCAAGGGCTATCTTGCGATGGAATAAGGGACTGGATATGACAATGTAAAGCAATGGAAGGGCATGAGGGATGTTTCAAGAGGTTTTTGAAACCATGTGTTGCATTTTACGTCCTTATGTTGGATCAAGATCAAGGGACAAGAAAGAGTGTATGGACAGTGACAGGATTATGAATAAGATAAGAAAAGATCAAAAAATGGATAAGGGATGTGGACTGAAGGTTTTGATAGGCTAAAGGATAGTGATAAAAGTTTACAATAAGCCAAGGAATATAGATGAAAGGTTATAATAAGCCAATGGATAAAGACCAAAAGCTATGATATACTGAAAGTTGTGAATAGGATGCATGACATTCTTGAAGATCCTCATCCTTGTCAAGATCAAAGGTGGAAAAGGGAATATGGACATGAGGGGCGAAGGATAATGGAGGGTGATAGGATAATGGAGGGTGATAGAATAATGGAGGGTATGATAGTGGTGCAATAAGATAGGATAGCATAAATGGAACCTACCCCCAAGTATGGTATTTAAGAAGTTCATAGATTGCACATGATGCCTATTTACTAGGTTTTCATCATGGTACTTGCCCAAGGTGCCTGTTTGCTAGGTTTTCACCAGAGGAAGAATTATTTGTCTTTTTTTCTTTTTCTTTTTTCTTCTTTTTTTCTTTTTTTTTTTCTTTTTTTTCTTTTCTTTTTTTTCGCTTTTTTGAATTTTGACTTTTTGTTGAATATGGACACATGACGAGGGATGGAAGGACTCAAGAATCTTGTTGTTTAGATCATGACTAGTAGGGTATTCTCAAAGACATTGGCAAGATAATGACATGGAAATGAAATAGGACTAAGGATTTAGGCCAAGGATTTATGCAAAAGATGGGATCAGAGGTACGGAAGGATGGAAAATATGTATTGGATAATGGATAGGATATTGGAAAAATTGGGCTTGAGCTGATGGAAATGCTGGCAAGATCAACATTAGCACACACTTTGGGGGTGGTGGACTAATCGAGGAAAAGTGGATGTTGGATATTGAGATTTGGATGGAAGAATGACAAGGGATTTTGGGACATAAGAACCCAAAATGGATGAAGGAGGTGATTGAGGAATAGATTTGAAAGGTTTGGATGGAGGAATAGCAATTTTGGATTCCAAGTTAGATTTTTCTTTAGACTGTTGTGCTTCAAGAAGATGCTTAGGAATCCACATTTTTTTTTATTTTTTATTTTTTTGTAGTTCCTTATAATGCATTGCTTGTACAAGAGATTTAGGAACGCATATAGATTTTGACTTTTGTTTTTGTGTCCTTTTCGACATTTATCTTTCTTTTTGGATCATATTTTTCTTTTCTTTGACATGTCGATTAGACTGGACATGTTGATCCTTGAATGTATGTGGATTGCTAGACTTATGAATTTTATGCTTGGTATCCAAATTGCTTGGAGGGGGAAAGGAATGCATGGATGGATAGGAATGAAATGGAGGTCTTTTGGATGAATGGAAGGTGCTCAAAGATGTGTGCCTTTGTTGACCTTGAATAGGGAATGAAGGGATATATGGACCTAAGATGGATGGAAGGGATGAAGGGGAAGGCGTATGTTTGGATGTAGATGGAGGGATACCAATGTCTTGAGAGTGAGACATGGTACTAAGGCCATGACCATTAATATTTTCTTTGATATTGAGGGGTTATTTCTTGTGAAGGTCTACCCCTTTGCCTTTATAAACATTTTGACCCATAGGATACTCTTTTCTTTTGGAAGAAGGCACGAGTCCATTATGAAGTGGATGTGATATGGGAGAAATGATGGGATCATGAAGTGGATCACACTTGACCAAAGTGGAGGAACCCATTATGCATGTATTAGATTCATGAAAATCTTTCATAGAGGTGTTGGGATCATGAGGGAGATCAGGATCAATAATAGGCTCTTCATGAGATGGAATGGGAAGACTAATGGGATCATCAAAAGAAATGAGATCTTGGAGTGTACATGGAGGATTAGAACATGGAGGTGGAGGAACAAAGGAATCTTTTGGAGGATCTAAAGGGATGATAGGGTCTTGTCGTGGACATGGATCAAAAAGGATACTTTGATCTTGACAAGGAGGAATATAACTGGATTCCTCTTTAAAGGTGCTTTGCTCTTGACTTTCAATGGGGTCATTAGGATTAATGGAAAGGATATCTTGACCTTGCTCAGGGAGTGGATTTTCAATGGGACTTAAAAGGACATTTTGGTCATGTAACAGAAGAGGATCATTTGGGATAGGATGGATTGGGATATCTTGACCTTGCTTAGGGAGTGGGTTGTCAATGGGACTTAAAAGGATATTTTGGTCATGCAATGGAAGAGGATCATTTCGGATAGGATGGACTAGGATATCTTGATCTTGCTTAGGGAGCAGAGTGTCAATAGGACTTTGGATAGGATGGACAAGAATAGGGGAATCATCATGAGTGTCTGGGAAGATCGAATCCTCGTCAACAATTGGATGGCATTGTTCATTCTTAGTATCTTGATCTTGATTTATTTTAGGAATCATTTCTTCATGCTCTAAATTATCCTCTTGACATGGGGTTCAACTTTGAACATGTGTGGGGTATTCTGTAAAGGAATCAATGCTTTGACATGAGAGAGATGGACATTGAATGGGGTCTTCTAAAATAGGTTTGATGGGAAATGAAGTGCATGGTGGCATTGGTTCTAGCATTTCTGGAACATGGTAGGGACATGCATCATGAATTGGATTAGCTTGGTAATCAATTATGGATAGCCCTTAGGAAATTTCATCTTTGGCATATTCCTTGGATGTATCATTTGATATGGATGATGTGGAAGGTTCTTGCATATTTTCAAAAGGTGTATGGGTAGATGCCACTGGACAATTAATTTGTTTATGGGGGGATGATCCATTGCTAGACATAGGTGCACAATTTTGATCTTCCTCAGAAGAAACGCTTAGGATTATCTTTAAGAAATGTCTAAAAGAACTATCTTTCTTTGGAGATGCATTTGAATCCTTGGAGGTTTTGACATGATTGGCCTTGGATCTTGAACTTGTTTGGCAACAATTTGGTCTTGGTTTGATGTCTTGTTTTCATTTTGAATTAGTTTTTCGTTGAATTGCTCTGACATGTTTAAAATTTGGTTTGGTTTGTGTTGCATTTTTTGTTTTTGAATTTTTGGTTGTAGTTGTTGATATTGATATGTTGATTGAACTTGTTGTTGACACTTGATAGTTGGTTGAACCACTTGTTGATGTTGTTTGTTCGGTTGGACATGTTGAAATTGCACCATTTTATGTGTTGGTTGTGTATGTTGGACTATTGGTTGTGTTGGTTGAATCATTGGTTGAACATTTTGTTGAAATGGAAAAATTGGTTGCATTGGTTGTAAATGTTGGATATGTTAAGCCATTGGTTGTGTATGTTGGATCATTGGTTGTTGTTGAATGATTGGTTGTTTTTGGATGATTGGTTGTTGATGTTGGCATTGTATTGGTATTGATGTCAACTGATATGGAAGATGTTGTTACCGGCATTGGAGATTGTTGGCATGTTGATCTCAACCGGTATGGTATGTCAACCGATAAGTCTGTCAATCGGTAAGAAAGAAAACTCAATAAGTGTGGTCCGAGATAGCATATTCTAACCGGCGGAATAGAGAAGTGCATGATATGAAGGTTAACCGGTTAGTGTATACCGATAGCATGTTCTGTCAGTGACTGAGTTTGAACCAACATAATCAAGTGATCTGGATGCTAACAGAGATGTCACGTTGACTCCAGGTGGCAAACATGTAGTGGTAGGTGAATGGTTTGTCGGCGAGGTAGTTGTCGACTAGGTTCATATTAAATGTCGCTTGCAAAAAACACAAATCAGTTGTAGAGGATTGTGGCTCAAAGCAGATCGAAGGGTGGAGATTTTATTTTTTGACATTATGATCGAAGTAGGATATTTGATTGTCTTGTTGATCTCGAGAAAGAAATAGTTAGATCATTTATTGTGATGGACAAAATCAAGACTGATGAACATAGTCCAGTTTTATAAATATAATAAACGTTTATAGGAAGAATAAACAGATCTTTTTGCTGAAATGTTGAAGGTTGTCGATTCAAGAAGATGAGATCTGATTTGATACGGATTGAGGTTAGTGAAGAAAACCCTAAGCGCATGAAGTTTGAGTTTTGTTTTGGTGGGAAAGCATGTATATAAATATGTAGATCTAAGACTTGAGTTGTTGGTAGAAAAGAGATAGTATGTTCGAGGAAGTGTGATTCTATCAAGTTGATCAGTACGACTGTTGATAACATAATCTTGAAGTGACTGAATGATAGTTGAAGAACCGGTGAGGAAGGTTTAACCGGCAAGGGTTGAGGTTACCGGTAAACTATTACAAAATATAACAGTATGTTAAACCAACAATGTCTAAACTGGTAAGATAGTAGCAAAGACTAAAGGAGAGAAGATAGAGTGTGAGAGGAGATCTGGCAAGGTAGAAACTGAATTGTAGAGGATTCAAAAAGTAAGAACGAAGGATCAGTAGAGAAGAAGCAGTATGACAAAATGAAGTTTAACTGGTAGAGAGAATTGTTTGCAGGGGTTACAAAACTCATTTGTAACAACTGCTTATCATTGTATTGATTTTATATCTCATTGTATATCACTAAGTGGGTGCTCGGTGTAGGGGTTGGTTCTCCTTGAGTTGGTGCTCAAAATAGAATAGGGGTTGGTACTCCTTGAGTTTGTGCTCAGAATAGAATAAGGGTTGGTGCTCCTTTGGGTAGGTGCTCCTTGGGCTGGTTTCCTAAACATTGTAAAATTGTTATTTCATTGTGAGGTTGGATTGGAGTAGTAGATCTCCAGCAACATTTCTCACCGAGGTTTTTATCACATTGGGTTTTCCTCGTATATTCGGTGTTATGTGATGTGCTCTTGTGTGTGGTTGCTTGTTAGTGTTTCCATTATTCTATCGGTTGCACACATTGTTTAAAATTGTTTATAATCATTGATTCACCCCCCCTCTCAGTGATATCTTGTGTTCTATAATTGGTATCAGAGCCTTAGGTTCCTAGTTGGTCAAAAGCTTTCTCTAGCTTGGGTAGATTCTGGTTTAAGAACACAATGGCAAGGAATGAATCCTCCTCCTCCAAAGCTCATTTGTTTGATGGTTCAAATTATTTCACTTGGTCTTGTAGAATGGAAGTCTATTTATCCTCCTTAGGTTATGATATTTGGATGTCAGTTGTTAATGGTTACTTTGTTCCTGCTAGTCCTCCTACTGATCTTGAAGAAAAAAATAGTTATGATTGCAATGCTGGAGCCATGAAAGCTATTCTTTGTGGGCTTTCTGATGATGTATCTTCAAAGGTGGACAAATGCAAATCTACGAAGAGCTTGTGGGATACACTAAAGAAACTTTATGGTGAAGAACCTTGCACCACTAAATCAGATTGTGGAAGCAAGAATATTTATATAGAAGATGAATGTGCAATTGATAAAAGTAGATCAGTTAGTCATTGTAGCAGAGATGAAGAGGAAACTCATCTATTTATGCCACAAGAGACACAAATTGAGATGCATACATCAAATAATGGTAATGAAACTCAATCTAAAATGCAAGATGTATTTCACAGTGATGAAGAAGATGAAGAAGTTGAAGCTGAGGTAGATCTTGAAGGAGAACTAGTGAGTGCACTTGATGAACTTGGTAAAGTGAGGAAAGAGTACAAAAAGTATAAGAATGATTCTATAGAGGAACAAGATAGATTAAACAAATGTCTTCAAGAATTAGAACAAACTATTGCCAATCTAAAAGCTCAAGTGGATGATGCTAATAGGATGAATGAAGGATCAAAAATATATTTTTATACCAAGAAGTGCAGGTGTAAAGAGTTGGAATCAGAAGTGGAAACAAAGGGAAAGGAGTGTAATAACCTAAAAGATGAAATGGTAAAGCTCATAATAGACCTTGAGAAGTGTCAAGATGAACTCAAAATGAGGAAGAAGTATGATGGTGGCACCAAAGCATTGGATGAAATGTTGAGTAAACAAAAGTACTCAAAAGATACAATTAGATTAGGATGTGAGGTCAAAAAATGTTCTACCAGTGAGGAATCATCAAAAAGTGACATAAATTTTGTTTCTTCAAATGATAATGGTAGTAGGCAAACTTTCATAGTCAGAAATGCTCCAAGGAAGAAAATTGAATTGACCACTACTGCTAAAAGTTTGAAGACTCAGACTGCTATAACAAAGAAGAATAATGCAAATCCAAAAGGAAAAAGCAAGCTGAATGAACTTGGCTTCATCAGAAATAAGAACATAAGAAAACAGCCTGGAAGACCTCTTGCCAGTAGAAGACTAAGAGATGTTGATGCACAAAAAAATGAGAATAGGAGAAGGCCAAGACATATGTCTGTTGTAAATGAGCATCCCCAGATCAGCAACAAAGGAAGAAGGAATGGAGAAAACAAGCCTGCAAGATCACCACATGTTTGGCAGAATAAGTTTGTAAGTTATAAGCCCTCCTTCTCCGGTTACTGCTTTTCATGTAAAGGATATGGTCATAAAATTCATGAATGTAGAAAGAAAATTTTTCAGTCATATGGTAGCCTCTGCATGCACTCCCTCAATAAAGGTGCAGGGTGTAACTGTCATGCTCAATATGGAAGAATTTATAAAGCATATGAGAATCAAAGACCTACATGGAACAAAAGGAGAAGTGTTCCTGCAAGATCAAGAAATCTATTGATTCCAAAAGTTGGTATGAACACAGTATGTTACTACTGTAATATTTTTGGTCATCCTACACAATTTTGTAGAGCTACAACTATTTAGCAAAAGAAAATTAATACTTATCCAAAGACTGAAAATGAGAAAAGGAGAGAAATCAAGTAAGTATGGAGAAAGATGCAAGAAAATATGACCATGGGTAGATGCATAGAGGCTGTCTCCTAAGGCTTATAGGAGATGTACGACCTTAGGGGGAGTTACATATTGATCACATTATTCACCCCCAAAATTGAAAAGGAAAAATGTAAGGACATGTTGCTACTAGTATAAGGGAGAAGATGGATGGCAGTGTGTGTAGTTAGTGCACTGGCTACACATCTACATATGTGAGATCGATTAATGTTGCAAGTGTCAAAGGATAGATGAAACTACAAAATGGTAGCAAAAGCATTTGACTCAGGAAGATGGATTTTAGTGGATAAAGTGTTCCTATGGAGATATTGGTTTGGTGTGTGACAAAGGATATAGGTTTACTTTTGACTCTACCAGTTGACAAATAGGAAAGCAGAGTACTAGACAGATTGTTGCAGAAGGAAAAGGGACATATGGAAATGTGTACAAGCTAAAGGAATATTTATCTCTCAAAGCCATGTTTGTCAATGATATGTTGAAAAAGTTTCAGATGGAAGACAACAAACGAGTAAGTACCCCCATGGTGACCGGATGCAAGTTGAGCAAGGATAATGAGTCACCGAAAGTGGATCAAACCCTATATAAATCCATGATTGGTAGTATGTTATACCTTACTGCCTCAAGACTAGATATAGTGCAGGAAGTATGTATGGTGGCAATATTTCAAGATGTGCCTGAACAGTCACATGAGAATGTAGTTAGAAGAATCTTTAGGTACCTAAAAGGAACACTTAATCATGACTTATAGGTGCAAGGGCACTTAGCAAATTTTGTTAACCTTGTTTCCAGGATATTGGAATCATTTTTTTAGTTTTTTCATAATGCCAAAAGGCCATTGAGTGTGAGCTCAAATGATTGTAAGGGCCCTAAGAGTCTCAATTTGACCAATGTTGGAATGAGAGCTCTTAAGGGTTCCAAGTAGAGCACTTGCTAGGATAAGTTGTTTTTGGGGTAACATAGGTTGGTTGGTGTTATTTTAGAGTTTTTGAGGTCATATGAGTCACTTGGAAGTAACCAAGTTTTGGGTTTAGCAAAAGTTACTCACCAAGGCAAAAATTGCAAAAGTTGCAAAAGTTGCTTATAGCAACTTTGCAACATTTTCATAAACCAATGGCTAGTTGGTTGTCACAATCAGTTGTGAGCATGTGTAACTACTCTAAGGATGGTATAAGGCTTGGAAATACTGAAGATAATTGGGTATTGAAGATCTGAAGCAAATAGACAAGTTTGGTTTCCCATTTTGGTGTGTTCTTCTGAGCTATTACCTGTTCTTTGCAAGTTTGTACGGCCTGTACGGATTGACACTTCCAAATCAAGGACATGGATTGTTAGACTACTGTCTTACCTTCATTTTTTTTTTGATTTGGAGTCTTGAAGTGTTGTATTTTGTGAATAATCTTCATTTTGTCGCAAGCGGGTTCAAAAGTCCTAAAAACCAGGGTTTTGAGAGCAAAATGGCTCCAACCTAACATTCCATGGTGGATATCAACTCTAAAAACCTGTGGAATGTTAGGTATCAATTTATTCTATGTTTTATTTTTCGTTTTGAGACAGGGGGAGCTAAACCAAGGATTTGCCACCATACCCTAGGCTTGGCACGTTGAGTTGGCAACCATTAGGTGACATGGATAAAAGGCCCTAATTGGGTGAATTCGGTGGATGGAGGTGAAGAATGGTTGGATTGGAAAACCTCCTAGAAGTACAGACCCAAAACTAACATCAATTCACTCAGGCAATAGGACTAGTGAAGGTGTTTGAGCAAATCCCTACTTTTTAGGCCTAGGAAGGGGTAATTAGGCCTAGTTAGCCCTATAAGGGTTAGATATGTTAATGAGGAAACCCACCTCTGGTTTTGAGATATTGTATATAAAACCCAAAAGGGTGTCTGGAATGTAAAATATTGCATAGTTTTGTTAACTAAGTTTAGCAGATAAATGCAAAATACCTCATTGACAGGGCTACTAGAATTAGGTCTCCTATTAGGCCTAAAAGTGCAGTTTGCTAGTAAAACTTGGAATCAGTAAACATAAAAGCTCTAGAGGAAGGGGTAGGGTTAGAAACACATAAAAAATCATCTATCCTTGTGTGTATGTGATGTGGGGAGTGAAGATCCTATGGTAGAGGGGTTGGACTCTCAAGTTGAGTGTGAAAGGGAGTTAGTAAACCAGATCTCCTAAACAAGAGAATGGAACTCACAAAACAACAAGTGTTTATCCTAGCCTAAGGACCTTGGGAAGGTCAAAGAGGGTGATTCTTGTAGACCCTTAGAGGGTGTGAGGTTTAGAATCATTGGATGGTTCTAGTGTATCTTGGAGGAGATACCTAGACAAGGTAACCACAAATAGGTGAGAGTTGATTCTCTCTACATCAGATTGGTATCAAAGCCAATTGATTGAACAAAGTGGCGTATGTTAGACCCAGAGGTAGATTTAGAAGCCAACAACATTCCACCAAAGGCAATGAGCCAAGAGGCCATCAAAAATTTGGTCCAAGATATGCTTATTGAAGCCCGAGTGCAAGAAACCAGGAAAGGCAAGGGTAAGGTCACTAAATGGTGTGATGAAACTGATGATGAAGATGCAGATGCGATAGGAGTGATAACAAAAAAGGAGTTGGACAATGTTCAGCAGGTCTTCTTGGATGCCCTCAAGTCACTCAATAAAGACAACATAAAAGGTTTACATATCTACAATGGAAGCCTAAATGGAGAAGAGTTATTGGATTGGATAGAAGCCTTGAACAATCATTTTGAATACAAAGAAGTTGGACAAGAAATGAAGGTCAATTTGGCCAAGTCAAGATATAAGGGATCAACCCTAGTGTGGTCGAATATGATGCAAGAGGAAAGAGAACAAACTAGGAAGAAGAAGATCATCTCTTGGGAGAGAATCAAGATCAAGATTAAAACTCAATTCCTACCTATAGATTATGAGGTACATGTGCACAAGAAGTTGCAGAATTTGAAACAAAGAGAAATGGATGTGAATTCCTACATAGAGGAGTTCAACAAGCTTACCTTAAGGGCTAGGAAGCAAGAGGAAGAAGTGGAGAAGGTTGCAAGGTACTTAAATGGCCTTAGACAAAACATTCAAGATGAGATCAGCATGATAGCACCTGACATGGTCCATAAATGCTTTCAGTTAGTCTTGAGAGCTGAGGATAAGATAAAAAGGAAAGGTGAACATAACCAAAAAGGTAGAGGTGGCAGAGGTTTCAGAGGAAGAGGCACCTTTGGAAGGGGCTAAAATCCCAGCGAGAATGAAGAAGGTGATCAATCAGAGAACAATGGTGATAATCTTAGCAAAGGAGGATAGTTTAGAGGCAACTCTAGAGGGAGAACTAACTATAGAGGTGGATTTAGCAATTCAGAAAGAGGAACTACAGTCTTCACTAGAAAATGATACCATTGTCATCAAGTGGGGCATACCATGAGTCGATGTCCTGAAAAGACTTCTTGAAGATCTCACATGGGAGATAGGAGAACTCAGTTGCTGCAAGAAGAGGATTGTCAAAGTGTTACCTCACCAATCAGCAAGGCAGGACCAGTCCTAGATGGAGAGAATCTGATGATGAGGACCTTGTTGAAGGTACCATAGTCCAAAGAACCAACTCAAAGGAAAACACTTTTCAAAACCACTTGCAGATCTCATGGTAAGATTTGTGTTATAGTGGATTCAGGGTCTACTAAGAATATTGTAGCAGTTGAGATGGTACACAAACTAAAGTCGAAAAGGTTGCTACATACCGCCCCCTATAAAGTGTCTTGGTTGAGTAAGGGTCAGCATGTGCTTGTAGATGAGCAAACTTGGGTGGATTTTGAAATAGGAGATTATAAGGATAGTGTTTTATGTGACATATTGCCCATCGGATGCATGTCACTTATTTTCAGCACGCCCTTGGCAATATGATGTCAAAGCCATACATGATGGGGAGAGGAATTCCTATGTTATCACCAAGGAGGGTAGAATGTTTCAAATGGATCCCTTGATTGATCAGGGTGAAGAAAGACATGTTGGATCAAGTATTATTCTGCTTGGGGGGAAAGAGTTCTTGAAGTTGCTAAAGTGTGAAGGGAACCAAGGATGTTCTCTCATAGTGAAACCCAAAGAAGAGCCAAAGACTAAAACCAAACTGGTGATACCTCAAGAGGTGCAGACCTTACTAGACCGGTACAAAGACATAGTTGCCAATGTGATAGCGGATTCCTTACCCCCTATGAGAGATGTTAACCATCAGATAGACCTCATACCTAGTTCAACTTTTCCAAACAAAGCCTCCTACAAAATGACACCTACTCAAAATGAGGAAATAGAAAAGCAAGTGCATGAATTACTAGATAAAAGGTTGATAAAGAAGAGTTTAAGTCCATGTGCAGTGCCTACTGTTTTGGCACCCAATAAATATGGCAAGTGGAGGATGTGCAATGATTCAAGGGCTATAAATAAAATCACAATTAGATACTAATTCCCAATGCCAAGGATTGAGGATCTAATGGACTACCTAGGTGGAGCTTGCTACTTTTCTAACATGGATTTGAAATCAAGTTATCATCAAATTAGGATCAGACCTAGTGATGAATGGAAGACAGCCTTTAAAAAAAATGAGGGGCTATATGAATGGTTGGTGATGCCCTTTGGGCTCACAAATGCACCTAGAACCTTCATGAGACTCATGAATGAAGTTCTTGCAGAGTTCATTGGTAAGTTTGTCATTGCTAATCTCGATGACAATCTGATTTCTTAACAGTTCAAAGAAGGAGCATATCAAATATTTGAATTGAGTTTTGAGGAAGCTACATCAAGAAAAATTGATGATCAACTTGGATAAATGTGAGTTTTTCAAAAATGAATTGGTGTATCTTGGTTTTGTAGTTTCTCAAGGTTGTTTAAAAATGGATCCATCAAAAGTGAAAGCAATAGTGAATTGTCCTACTCCTAAGTCGGGAGGAGATGTAAGAAGTTTCCATGGTTTGGTTTCTTTCTATAAGAATTTCATTAGGGGTTTTAGCCATGTGTGTGCACCTATCTTGAACACCATCAAAGGAGGGATAAAATGTCAGTTTAAGTGGACTAGTGCAGCAGACAAGGGGTTTGAGTTGTTGAAGCAAAAGGTAGCAGAACTCTCTTAACTTAGGCTCCCTAATTTCAATCACCTCTTCACTGTGGAGTGTGATGCTAGCAAGTTGGATATAGGGGTCGTTTTGAGTCAAGAAGGTCATCCAGTTGTATTCTTCTCTGAGAATCTCAATGAATCAAAACAAAAGTATTATACCTATGATCTAGAGTTGTATGTCATGGTACAAGCACTCAAGAAGTGGTGGCATTATCTATTACCCAAAGAGTTCATAGTCTACACTAACAATCATGCACTTAGTTTGATGAACGGGCACGAGAAATTGAACCAAAGACACCTCAAGTGGGTTGAGTATTTGCAGGCCTACACCTTTTCCATAAAACACAAGAAAGGAGTCACCAATAAGGTAGCAGATGCCTTAAGTAGAAGGGTTCTAATCATTCAAGAGTTGCAGCTACAAAGTGTGGGATTAAGTAACCTCAAAGACTTCTACCAAGGTGACAAAGATTTTGGTGAAGCATATGATGTTTTCTCAAATTTTTATAATTATTTTCATGTTTCCTATGATGAATACTAAGAGGGAGGTGAATTAGTATACCCAAAAACTTTACCAAACACTTAAGAAATTTTACTGCAGACCGGTATAGCCCTCTAAACAGCAAAATGATTAATACACAAACAAGCCAAATAGCAAATAAAGCATCCACCCACAATAACACAATCACCATAACACAAGATATTTTGACATGGAAACCCAAATGGGAAAAACCATGGTGAGTAAAACTCACAAGTCTACTATATACAAAATAGCAACTAGACCGGTTAAGGTCAGATCGGTTAAGGCCTTACAATGTTCTTCACCAAAACATATCCTAATAGGAATCCTGATCTCTGTTAGGAGATAAGTCATGTTAAAGAGTACCCTATTAAAGGATTTCAGATCCACAATTGTGAACCACCTTGGTAGAAGATTTAGAATAGGCTTGACTGAGCCTACTCAGTTAAGGGTTTCTAACTTATCGAAGAGATTAGTAATCAACAAGTGATCTACAAAGTAGCACAAAATGTTAAGTTAGATCCTTGATTGCTCTCTATTAATGCATTGTAGCATTACTTCAGTCTTTTGTCCTTTGCACATTCAATCTCTGTCGCAAGATACTTTCGCAAAAAACCTAATCTTCCTCAACAAATCCTTCTCAAAACCCTAGACATGATGTCCTCATATAGGAATCTGATTTCATGTCATTCCAATGAGATTAGATTACAATTTCCTAGGTACAATGCATCTAGACATAATTGTAACATGGCACAGAATCACCGCATCGGTGTCGGTGGATGATAACTCATCACACTTTACAAGTTTGTTGATTGAATCATCGTATCGATGTTAGTGGATGATAACTCATCACACTTTACAAGTTTGCTGGTTTAACAAAAATATTATGCAGATTATAGATTTACAAACAAAGATTGGTAAACTGGAACATAGTGTTCCGATCTAAAAAAGATTGGCTACCGCTTGGGGTCCTTGTACCGCTTGAGGTCCTCGTACCGCTTGAGGTCCTCATATCGCTTGAGGTCCTCATACCGCTTGAGGTCCTCATACCACTTGAGGTCCTCATACTGCTTGAGGTCCTCGTACCACTTTGATCGGTAAGCTCCTTCTGCAAACACCGATAGTCTTCTACAAATAGAGACTATTCATACATTGGCATAAAATACCGGTTTGAACAATACATCACATACTACTAGTTGAGAATAACTCATACAAGAAATAAGTGTGTGTCCATCAATGACAATCATAACTAAGTACAAACATCATCAAAATTCCAATAATCTCCCCCTTTGGCATTGATGGCAACACTTAGGAAAATTTGACATCTAAGTGCTTACAAAAACAAAATTGATGTCATAATCAAAATTACTCCCCCTAAGCATATACACTACTCCCTTTGGCAAAATTACAAGCATGTACTACTTCAATACCACTCCCCATAAAATTTTCATTCAATACCACTCCCCCTTTGCCAACAATGACAAAGTAATGCAAACATGCCACAGAGATTTACCAAAATCATATTTCATAACATGGAAACAGAGTATATGTTTATGACAATAATGAGTAAAACTTATCAAAAATGAATTTAAAGTTTTTCCAAAAGTCCTTCATGTCTGCAGACCAAGTATCTAGGAGTGAGGCAACAATTTCACTCCGAGTCTTCATCTGGAATGCTAACTCCTCCATGGCATCCATCGTGCTCATTTCCTAAGTGACAATAATAGCTTCCATGTTCAGAAAGAACCTATGAAGAATCTGCAAATTAGGTAACAAAAGCAACTGAATCTCCTGCAGATCTTGAGTCTGCTTGCATATCTCTTAATCAATCCTGGCAATTTGTTGCCTATGAGTCTGTACAGTCTACTGATACACTGTGAAGGAATCATATGGAACTTTGAAGGTCTCCATATACTACTTTAATTCCAATTGGATTTTACCTTTCTTCTTCATAGAATCATCACAAAATAGATCGGGCTGGCAGATTTTGCCCAAAAGTATATTTCCTTCGGCCATTGCCAAACTAATATCATCTCTCTGCTGGATCATCTTGGCTCTGTCTTCGTCCATTTTCTTCACCAATGCAAATTTTAGTGTCCTTTCATGCTTTTTCTCTATAGTAACCTAGGAAACATCTTCCAAATATTGCACTTGATCACCCACTATTGTGCATAGAAGCTTCAACTGGGCCAGTGAGGAATCGATACCAGGAAGATTAGTATCAGGGACTAAGTTTGAAAGATTATCAACAACAAATTGAATAACATCTTTTTCTTTCTTCTTTCTTAGTTCCTCCAATCTCTCTTTAGCAAGTTGAATAATTCTAAGTGGCTCATTTTCATCTTTAGATATGGTAAAACAGGCAAGAGTCAGTTCACTGTGACCAGTGTGATCAACCTATTTAGCTTGAACTTGATCTTCGGTTGCCTTGGGAATCTGTCCTCCTTCCTTTGCTTTGATCTCCTCTTGTCTCTTCTTCTCCTTCTCTTCTTTCTCCTTGGCCTTCTTGTCGGCCTTCTCTTTTTTCTCTTTTTCCGCTTTCTCCTTCTTCACTTTCTCCTTCTCTGGTTTCTCCTTCTTCACTTTCTCCTTCTCCACTTTCTCTTTCTCCACTTTCTCTTTCTCTATTTTTTTCTTCTCAACTTTCTCCTTCTCCTTCTCCACTTTCTCTCTCTTCGCTTTCTCTTTCTCAGCTTTCTCCTTCTCCACTTTCTCCTTCTCTTCTTTCTCCTTCTCATATTTCTCCTTCTCTTCTTTCTCTCTAGGTGATTCTTGAATATCTAGCATGGTATCCTTTGGTTTAGTGCTTTTAGCATCTAATGCATCCACATAAATAGGATCATTTCGCTCAACTTCTCTTTCTCCCTGATCATTGAAGACCTCATCCGATTTTGATTTTGATAAGTCCAACACTTGCTCAGCCTTTATATTTGCATCAAATACCTTTTGCATCCAGACAACTTCTTGAGCCTGCAGATGTGTGTCCTTTTCTACTTCAGAGATTTTACCTCCAAGTAAATAAAGTCTTCTCTTTCTCATTAAAAATATTCCTTCGTACTGATCAAGAATCTCAAATAATTCAAAATTAGAAGCATCTGGAAAATATTGAGCAAAAATTTGCTCCCTAATTGCTTGTTCCTTTTTAATGACAATGCACCATTTATTGTCAAAAGAATCATACAAAGAATTAGAAACTCTAAGTTTAATATCGGTTGGAGACCAATCATTATCACATAAATACTTAATGAGTTCTTTCTCTACCTCATGTTTTTTAATATCATTAAGATCATCAAAATAATCTATTAGATCATCAAGAATTTTCCTTCTTATATTCTTTATAGTCCTTTGAAAATGTGTCATAGACTTGTAAGAAGCAATGTGTATATTTATCAGTGCAGAGGTTCCAGGTACATTACCAGTTAGCTTGGTCTTCTTACCCGATTGCCTTGTCTTCTTCATTTCAACTTTTGGTTCAGTGTCTTCTAAATCTTGTGCTCTGTTCTTGGTTTTTCTCTTCCTCTCAAATACTTTTGGTGGAATAGCCTCTGGTTTCTTCTTGTTTGGTGAGCTCTTGGTCACTTGTGGACTGGCAGTAGATGTAACCAATGTCAATGTCGACTGCACAACTTTCCTCTTCTTTTGCTTTAATACTTCTGTAGGATTTATCCTCTCAAAGTAGGTATCGATCCTCTTCTTCTGTGGATCAAGCGGTGAAACAAGTAGGGTAGAGGCATACCCAATGAGTATATCATTCACCACTTCATAGCCCATGGGCTCAACTTCTTCTTTTCTTGACTCAACCGCTTCCATTATGCAATGATCCACTTTGATCGTGAGACATATATCATCTTCATATTTCTTAACCAAGTCACCTGATAGCCTTGTTCTCTGGTTCACCTTCAATCTAAACTCATCAAAATACCTGTTTAGAGTCTCTAGATAAGTAGATCCCACTACTTGTAGATTCTCCTTGATTTTTCTTATAACTGGTAGGTCACTTGACCATTGAACATCACCAACTCCCAGAAAATAGCCTTGAAAGTAGAAAAACAACCCAAGTAGTTGACCGAACTTGAACATTAGTGCCTTGTCCTCTTTGATGGATTTCAAATTCTCCATGAGTTTTTTTTGCATGCAGGTACACAATTCATACTCTACATCTTCCTTGATCATTCGATAAGCAGCATGCACCGCAGTTGTGGGAACAGAATCCATGGGAAGACAAACCGATCGACCCAGAAGGTAAAGAAAAGGTCGATGTTGAAACCGCTCGGACATATATGAATAAAATTTGGAAAAATAAATCTGAAGAGAAGCCACAAGATGTACCATTTTCCGCACCCAGTGTGGAGACCCTTGAATCGACAAATTAAGCTTCGAAAAGCTTAAGGGGGAACATATCGGTAACAATGTTCTGGACCCTCGGAGTATATCGGTAAAGAGATTTTATCAGTATTTGGTTACCTGTCAACTAACAGAAGAAATGAAGTGGTAAAAGATAAAATTAGGATTTGTACCCTATCGATGATGCATTTATTATGGTAGGTAGGAGAATGTATAAAAGTGACTCTTGTCATCATTGTTATTTACCTATTTTCAAAGAAGCATTTTTCTAACTTGAGCAGTGCAACAAAAGCGATCAATCTTGCATTCAAAGAAATCCATAAAGAAATCTTGTGCAAGATCTAGTAGTCATTTGAAGCTATCCAGAATGTATGTCAGAGTGGTAAAGCAAGCTTTTGGAGAAGTTTGTTGTGGTCAACATCGACGAACCCTAGTTCCAAGTGAAAAGTTATTTTTCGTTGAATCACTCTTATCATTCAGAATTATTTAGACATGGCTTCTATGTCCAAAGTCTCTTCTAGTTCTTTCGCACCTGGGGAGTCATCCAAACCTCTTAGGAATAATTTGAATTACAATGCCCTATCTCAAATTCCTGTCGGAATCATTGTCGAAGGGCATGTTTTTGGCTACATCAATTGAAGACTAGAAGACCTAAGGTCTCTAGTGATTCACTCCCAGTTGAGATTGTTCTATGGAGAAGATAAGAAGATTAAACCAGAGTACAATGTGATCGAGAAGAATAATTTCCTATATGCTTAGTGAATGAAACTGAATGAAGTAGTGTATATGCTTAGGGGGAGTAATTTTTATTATGGCATCATTTTTGTTTTTGTAAACACTTACATGTCAAATTTTCCTAAGTGTTGCCATCAATGCCAAAGGGGGAGATTGTTGGCATTTTAATGATGTTTGTACTTAGTTGTGATTGTCATTGATGGACACACACTTATTTTTTGTATGAGTTATTCTCAATCGGTAGTATGTGATGTATTGTTTAAACTGGTATTTTATGCCAATGTATGCATAGTCTCTATTTGTAGAAGACTATCGATGTTTACAGAAGGAGCTTACCGATCAAAGTGGTATGAGGACCCCAAGCGGTACAAGAACCTCAAGCAGTATGAGGACCCCAAGCGATAGCCAATCATTTTTAGATCAGAACACTATGTTCCAATTTACTAGTCTTTGTTTGTAAACCGATAATTGGCATACTATTTTTGTTAAACTAACAAACTTGTAAAGTGTGATGAGTTATCATCCACTGACACCGATGCATTGATTCTATCTTACTCCACATGATCTAGCAAGATGTCCTGGTTTGTGACAATGATAGCATACCATACCGGGTGCTCTCCATGGTCCGGTGTTCACATTTCCATTCTTTCTCCTACATGTTGCAGCAGTGTGACCACTACTACGACAAATAAAATAGATTGCTCTCCAACCATTTGCTGCTCCATAACCATTTTACCAGTGGTCATAGGTTCTATACTAGTTTGGGTTCCGGTTCATAATAGGTTCTTGGACAACTCCTTTTGATCTCGGTGCATAACCTCCAGGGTTGTTCATAACTGATCTGCACTCAAAAGATCTATGTCCAAACTTATTGCATGCATAAAAATGACCATTAAATCTACCAATTCTAGCCTTATGGTCATACACATTATTTTGCATGTAAGGGAAATTATTATAAGTCTTGCTCCTACATACATTGGCAGTATGTCCTTCCTTATGATAGTTAAAGCATACAGGTTTAAACTTTGACTTATCTTTCCTTTTTCAGTTGTTCATAGGTATCGGTTGCTCTTTTGGTGCACCAATCTTGGTTCCAGAGGATTCACCTTCCTCATATGTAGAGAAACCAAGTCCAGTGGTATCCCTTGATGGCTTCATTGATTCCAACTTTTGGTCCAATTTTGCAGCATTCTGGTTGAACTTTTCAAGTATCTCCTTCATCTCAGCAAGTTCTTTGGAAAGAGCTTCATTGATCTTCATTAGGGTTTCATTCTGAGAAATGGTTGCGTTGAGTTATGCTTGCATTTCTTCTTTCTCTTCCTTACCCTCTTGCAAATAAATGGTAATGGTACCAATTTCTAGATTCAACTTAAAGATCTTGTGCTCCTTGTCCTTCACTAGATCCTTAGCTTTTCTTTGCTTCTCCAATTCCTGACTCATCCTAATGGTTAGTCCTTCTAGCTCCCTCCTCACGTTAGTTTTGGACTCATTCAATTTCTCCACTTCTTCAACTAGAGCATCCATGTCAGCTTCATCAGAAGAGTTGTTTTTTAGTAATTTCCAGCATTTGCTCAGCAAGTTCTCTTCTTTTGGCTAAAGAGGCTTTATACTTAACCTTAAGTTCACCATAGGCTCTCTCAGATTCATCCAGATGGTGAGTGAGTTCCCTCATGTTGTATTCCCCCATATCTTCTTTCAAGTGGTTAGTCTTAAAGAAAGTTTGCCTCTAATACCAATTGATGAATACTAAGAGGGGGGGTGAATTAGTACACCCAAAAACTTTACCAAACACAAGCAATTTTACTGCAAACCGGTATAGCCCTCTAAATAGAAAACCAATTAATACACAAACAAGATAAATAGAAAATAAAGCATCCACCCACAATAACACAATCACCATAACACAAGATATTTTGACATGGAAACCCAAATGGGAAAAACCACGGTGAGTAAAACTTACAAGTCTACTATATGCAGAATAGCAACCAGACCGGTTAAGGTCAGACTAGTTAAGGCCTTACAATGTTCTTCACCAGAACAGATCCTGTTAGGAATCCTGATCTCTGTTAGGAGACAAGTCCTGCTAAAGACTACCCTGTTAAAGGATTTTAGATCCACAACTGTGAACCACCTTGTTAGAGGATTTAGAATAGGCTTGACTGAGCCTACCCGGTTAAGGGTTTCTGACCTGTCCAAGAGATTAGTAATCAACAAGTAAGTGATCTAAAAGTAGCACAAAATGCTTAGTTAGATCCTTGATTTCTCTCTATTAATGCATTGCAGCATTACTTCAGTCTTTTGTCCTTTGCACATTAAATCTTTGTCACAAGATACTTTTGCAAAAACCTAATCTTCCTCAACAACTCCTCCTCAAAACCCTAGACATGATGTCCTCATATAGGAATCTGATTTCATGTCAGTCTAATGAGATTAGATTACAATTTCCTAGGTACAATGCATCTAAACATAATTGTAACACGGCACAGAATCACCGCATCGGTGTCGATGGATGATAACTCATTACACTTTACAAGTTTTCTGGTTGAATCACTGTATCGGTGTCAGTGGATGATAACTCATCACACTTTACAAGTTTTTTGGTTTAACAAAAATAGTATACCGATTACCGATTTACAAACAAAGACTGGTAAACTAGAACATAATGTTCCGATCTAAAAAACATTGGTTTCTACTTGGGGTCCTCATACCACTTTGATTGGTAAGCTCCTTCTGCAAACACCGATAGTCTTCTACAAACAGAGACTATACATACATTGGCATAAAATACCAGTTTGAACAATACATCACATACTACTGGTTGAGAATAATTCATACAACAAATAAGTGTGTCCATCAATGACAATCACAACTAAGTACAAACATCATCAAAATGCCAACATCCTATTCTAATTTAATGTTGCAGGAAGGCTTATTGTTTAAAGGACACCTACTTTGCATACCACGATGCTCTATTAGAGATAATATCATCAAGGAGAAGCATCAAGGTAGTCTAAGTGGACATTTTGGTCTTCACATGACCTTAGAGTAGGTTGGCAGATTCTACCATTGGCCTAGACTATAGTCAGATGTTAGGAAGTTTATGGAGAAATGTGTTATTTGTAAGAGAGATAAGGGTACCTCCAGTAATGCAGGGTTATATCAGCCTCTTGCCATACCAACAAGGCCATGGGAGTGTGTGAGTATGGACTTTGTCCTTGGTTTACCTAGAACTCCAAGAGGATATGACAATATCTATGTCATAGTGGATAGATTCAGCAAGATGGCACACTTTGTGTCTTGCAAATGCACTAATGATGCCCCCTACATAGCAGGGTTGTTCTTCAAAGAGATTGTGAGGATCCATGGTTTGCCTCTTAGAATTGTGTGATAGAGATACAAAAAATTTGAGCCACTTTTGGCGAACCTTGTGGAAGAAACTTGGTACCAACCTTTCTTTTTTATCTACATACCATCCACAATCTGATGGTCAAACTAAAGTAGTAGGTCCTTGGGTAATTTAATGAGATGTCTCACCAAAAAGCATGGTTAAGCTTGGGATCTAGTATTGAGACAAGCAGAGTATGCCTACAATGACTCTATCAATAGGAGCACAGGTCGGAGTCCATTTGAGATTGTATATGGATGTCATCCAAGGGGTATCTTAGAACTCATAGATCTCAGTTCCATGGACCATATGAGTGCTCAAGGTGAAAACTTTGCAGAGAATATGAAGGAGATCCATGAACAAGTCAAGAAAACATTGCAGCAGAACAATAAGAAATACAAGATACAAGCAAACAAAATAAGGAGGGAAATACACTAAAAGGTAGGTGATCTAGTTATGGCCTATCTGAGAAAGGAGAGACTCCCTAAGGGGTATCCTAGCAAACTATGCATGAAAAAGATTGGACCTCACAAGGTTGTGCATAAGTATGGTAACAATGCCTATGAGGTGGAACTACCACCAAACTTCATATATCACCAATATTTAATGTAAGTGATATGTTTTAGTATAAAGGAACTCAGTCAGCTGCAAACCAAGGAGAGCCTAGTGCTACTAAAGTTGTAGATTGGATACAAGACCTACCTCCATGCCAACCGGTAACATTGGATTGCATTTTAGATTCCAAGATTTTCAAAAGGACTAGGAAAGGAGTCTATAGAGACTACTTGATTAAATTGACAGGTCTCCCTAAATCTGAAGGTACATGGATGTTAGAAGGAGATATACTAGAACATGGAACCACTGTTCAAGCCCTATCCACTCAAGGCACTTGAGTCTTTCCTACCCCGGGAGTATGGTGCAGGGGCACTTAGCAAATTTTGTTAACCTTGATTCCAGGATGTTGGAATCATGTTTTTAGTTTTGTCATAATGCCAAGAGGCCATTGAGTGTGAGCTCAAATGATTGTAAGGGCCCTAAGAGTCTTAGTTTGACCAATGTTGGCATGAGAGCTCTTAAGGGTGCCAAGTAGAGAACTTGCTAGGATAAGTTGTTTTTGAGGTAATGTAGGTTGGTTGGTGTTATTTTGGAGTTGTTGAGGTTATATGAGTCACTTGGAAGTGACCAAGATTTGGGTTAAGCAAAAGTTGCTCACGAAGAAAAAAATTGCAAAAGTTACAAAAGTTGCTCATAGCAACTTTGCAACATTTTCATACACCAACGGCTAGTTGGTTGTCACAATCAGTTGTGAGCATGTGTAACTACTCCAAGGCTATTATAAGGCTTAGAAAGACTAATGGTAATCAGTTTTTCAAGATCTGAAGCAAATAGACAAGTTTGGTTTCCCATTTTGGTGTGTTCTTCCGAGTTATTGCCTGTTCTTTGCAAGTTTGTACGACTTGTGTGGATTGACACTTCCAAAACAGGGACATGGATTGTTATATTGGTGTCTTACCTTCATTTTTTTTATTTGGAGTCTTGAAGTGTTGTAGTTTGTGAATAATCTTCATTTTGTTGTAGGTAGGTTCAAAAGTCCTAAAAAACAAGGTTTTGAGAGCAAAATGGCTCCAACCTAACATTCGATGGCATATCCACTATGAAACCTTGTGGAATGTTAGGTTGCAATGTATTCTATTTTTTCTTTTTGGTTTTGAGATAGGGGAAGATAAACCAAGGATTTGCCACCATACCCTAGGCTTGGCATGTTGAGTTGGGAAGCATTAGGTGACATGGATAAAAGGCCCTAATTGGGTGAATCCGATGGATGGAGGTGAAGAATAGCTGGATTGGAAAACCTCTTGGAAGTACAGACCCAAAACTAACATCAATTCACTCAGGCAATAGGACTAGTGAAGGTGTTTGAGCAAATCCCTACTTTTTAGGCCTAGTTAGCCTTATAAGGGTTAGATATGTTAATGATAAAACCCACCTTTGGTTTTGAGATATTTTATTTAAACCCCAAAAGGGTGTCTAGAATGTAAAAGAACATATAAGGTTGTTAAGGAAGTTTAGCTGATAAACGTAGAATACCCCGCTGACAGGGCTACTAGAATTAGGTCTCCTATTAGGCCTAAAAGTGCAGTTTGCTAGTAAAACTTGGAATCAATAAACATCAAAGCTCTAGAGGAAGGAGTAGGGTTGTAAACCCATACAAAATCATTCACCCTTGTGTGTATGTGATGTGAGGAGTGAAGATCCCGTGGTAAAAGGGTTGGACTCTCAGGTTGATTGTGAAAGGGAGTTAGTAAACAAGATCTCCTAAACAAGAGAATGGAACTCACAAAACAACAAGTGCTTATCCTATCCTAAGGACCTTGGGAATGTCAGAGAGGGTGATTCTTGCAGACCCTTGGAGGGTGTGAGGTGTAGAATCATTGGATTAATCTAGTGTAGCTTGGAGGAGATACCTAGACAAGGTAACCACAAATAAGGGAGAGTCAACTCTCTCTACATCACTTATGGTATCCAAAGCAAGGAGATTTCACTTTATAGAACTACACTATTGCTGATTGGGCAGGTTGCATTGATGATCGGAAAAGCACAAGCGGTGGCGTATTATGTTTAGATGACCGGTTAGTTTCATGGCACAACAAGAAGCACAATTTAGTCTCCTTATCTACTGTTGAGGCAAAATATATTGTTGTTGCTACATGTTGTTCTCAGGTGTTATGGATAAAGAAGAGCCTCAAGGAAATTTAGATAGAAATGTCTAACCCTATTTCAATCTGGTGTGATAACTCAAGTGCAATCAACATTTCAAAGAATCTAGTTATGCACTCAAGGAGAAAGCACGTTGTCATCAAACACCACTTTCTCAGAGAGAAGGTTGCAGAGCAAGAAGTGAAGGTAGAATATGTTTGTACAAGTGAACAAGTTGTTGATATCTTCACAAAACCTCTACCGATAAACATATTTAAGTATCTAAGACATAAGTTAGGAGTTTTCTCACTAGCTTTATGCAATTAAATGTGTGTGGAGATTTGTGGTTCACGGAGAGTTCACAGCCTTACTTCTTTGTCTCTTGGACCATATGCTGGACACAGGGGGAGATCAAATGTTTGTATGGCAGTAACAACTAGTTTGAAGCTTTGGGAAGTTGTCTATTCCATTTGTCTATCTGCAAAAGTCACAATTGGTCTGTCAGGAGACAGGGTAGAGTGGTCTGGCCTACCAGTAATTGGTGTCTAAGCCCTTTGTCATTGTTGTCAAAGGGGGAGAAAGAACCATAGTTGGAGATAGTGCAGTTGGAGAAAGAACCGCAGTTGGAGAAAGTGCATATTGTGAGCCCGGGTTGTGGAGGTTATGCCGATAATATGGGTGTTGACATCAATGCCAAAGGGGGAGATTATTGACATTTTATTTTCATTGATGTCAACCGGTAAGTATGTCAACCGCTATGCAAGATTTTAGTACTGGCATTGGAGGTTATTGGCATGTTGATGTCAACCGATAAGTTTGTCAACTTGTAAGCAAGCAAACCCGGTAAGTGCAGTCCTAGATAGAATGTTCTAACCGACGGAACAGAGAAGTGGCAGTTAGTGTATATCGATAGCATGTTTGTTTGGTGACTAAGTTTGAACTAATACAATAAAGTGATTTGGATGCTAACAGAGATGTCACGTGGACTCCAGGTGGTGAACATTTAGATGTAGGTGAATGGTGTGTCGGTGAGGTAGTTGCTGACTAGGTCGATATTAAATTTTGATTGCGAAAAACACATAACGGTTCCAGAGGATTACGGCTCAAACCAGATTGAAGGGCAGAGATTTTATTCTTTGAAATTATGATCAAAGAAGGATATTTGATCATCTTGTTGATCTAGAGAAAGAAATAGTCAGATCATTTATTGTGATTGACAAAATCAAGATTGATGAACAAAGTCTAGTTTGCTAAATATAGTAAATGTTTATAGGAAGAATAAAAAGAGGATAGATTTTTTTGCTGAACTATTGTAGGTTGTTGATTCAAGAAGATGAGATCTAATTTGATACAGATCGAGGTCGGTGAGGACAACCCTAAGCGTGTGAAGTTTGAGTTTTGTTTTGGCAGGAAAGCATGTGTATAAATATGCAGATCTAAGACTTGATTTGTTGATAGAAAAGAGATAGTATGTTGGATGAAGTGTGATTCTGCTAAGTTGACCAATCTGAGTGTTGATAGCATAATCTTGAAGTGACTGAGTTTTAGTTGAAGAACCAGTGAGGAAGGTTTAATCGGCAAGGGTTGAGGTTACCAGTAAACTGTTACAGAGTATAACAGTTTGTTAAACCAACAATGTCTAAACCAGTAAGATAGTAGCAGAGAGTGAAGGAGAGTAGGCAGAGTGTGAGAGGAGATCCGGTAAGGTAGAAATTGAATTGTAGAGAATTCAAACAGTAAGAATAGAGGACCGGTAGAGAAGAAGCAGTGTGACAAAATGAAGTTTAACTGACAAAGAGAATTATTTGCAGGGGTTACAAAACTCATTTGTAACAAGTCTTTATCATTGTATTGATTTTATATCTCATTGTATATCATTAAGTGGGTGCTCGGTGCAAGGTTTGGTGCTCCTTGAGTTGGTGCTCAAAATAGAATAGGGGTTGGTGCTCCTTGAGTTGGTACTCAGAGTAGAATAGGAGTTGGTGCTCCTTTAGGTAGGTGCTCATAAATTGCTAGGGGTTGGTGTTCCTTGGGTTGGTTCCCTAAACATTGTAAAACTGTTATTTCATTATGAGGCTAGATCGGAGCAGTAGATCTCCAACAACATTTCTCACTGAGGTTTTTCCCAGATTGTGTTTTCCTCATATATTCGATGTTATGTGATGTTCTCTTGTGTGTGGTTGCTTGTTAGTGCTTCCATTATCCTACCGGTTGCACACATTGTTTGAAATTGTTTATAATCACTTATTCAGCCCCCCTATCAATGATATCTTGTGTTCTACAGTTGATGGACCATTGGTTGTTGATTTAAAATTGGATTTAATGAAGTTTGATCAAATGAGGTTTGATTGGAGATTTGGTTAAAATTTGTGTTTGTTGCTTGAAATTCTTTCATCATCTCTATTTGAGAGATGAGAGAAGGTATGTTTGATTGTTCAATGAGAGCTTGTATGTCAACTGGATTAATGTTTGGATTTGGATCCTGAAATTTTTGACTAGCTTTCATCGTTTGGGATCCAATCTTTTAACTATTTTTCGCTTTTCTTTCTACAATCTCTCTTTCTCGAGCTAATTTTTCCTCCAATTTTTGTATTTGGATGCTTGTTTCATCATAAAAAATTTGATCCAAGTTGGCTTGTTGTTGAGTTGGATAGAATTGTGATTGCCTTGGATTAAAAATTTATTGAATTGTGTTATTCATTGGTCGATATGTCAAACTTTGTTTCATCATAGGAGCTTGGAATCTTGTTTCAATAGACATGTCACTATGCATTTTGGGGTGGGGGGGGTGTTTGATTTTAAGATTGATGTATGCAACTAATGCAACCTAAAAGGATGACAATGCGACTTATTTTTTTGGTCTTTTGAATTTTTGGAATGACACTAAAATGCAACTAAGTGCAACCTTAAATGGTTGACAATGCAACCTATGTTTTTTTTTTGGTGTTTTGCAAGATTTTGGCAAACTTTTAGAATGTAAACCTAAAGACACCACCTTAGGAAATTGAAATGAAGTCTAGACCTTAGTGAGACAAAGGACCAAATTACAATAGGGCAAATGACAATGTCGCGCCTATACGCTTTGATACTAAGATAGGTTTGAAAAACTGATGTTTGACAAGAAGACAAGTTTTAGACAAGGTCAAGACTCCCTAACAACGACTTAGGGTTTAATCTAGAGATTGCAAAACCTGATTTAAAGACTAAATTAAAGAGGACAATGATAACGACAAGGATCTAGGGTATGAACCCAAGAATGTGATATGAACATGATCTAAGGACATGAAATTAAATGACTCAAGACATTATACAATGATGTGAGCTAATGCAAGAAAAGGATACACGAGACAATAATGTGACGTAAGTGAAGACCTAATTTTGGGATGATAATGATAATGCAAGATGCAACCTAAGTGAAACCTATCTTAGGTATGAAAATACAATGAAGACTTAGGGAAATGATTCTAAACCTCAATGCAAAATGAGGACGCTTGCAATGAAATGGACTAAAATGAAGAGTAATGATTATGTCCTAAGACCTAAGTTTGGACTATGCAAATTCTAACCCTATGTGACATGAATGTTGAAACAAGGTTGTCCAATGTTTTGAAAAGCCATGTTTGAATGTTGGACAAATACTTGGACAAGATTTTGGACCTTTGTTTGAACCTTGTTTTCAATTTGGTTTGGAGAATGTTTGGACTTGCTTGAAAATTACTTTTTGTGACACTTGTGTTTTTTATTCAACTTTTGGCAAACATGGAAGACAAAATGTTTGTTGGAATTTGACCCAAAACAATCATTCACCTTCACAACATTTCCTAAGGCTGGAAAGGACAATATCTGTTGAATCCTCTTACCATAAAATACCACATTCAACCGTATATTTAGAAGCTTGGTAGCATTGTATCCCCTCCATGACACTCACTTCTATGGGCATACCAAGTTGTTGGCATGATTGGCATAACTAATATAGATGAGGTGATATAGTTAAAGACCGATGACTGAACCGATAGAGGATAGAAGACTATTTGTGATGAAGAGATTGAGATTTTGTGATTAGATGACTTGATCAATTATTTGTGTTTTCATTGATTGCAGCTAATGTTAAATGATGTTAACTAATGTTTCCTGATGTTTGGTTTGTCATCTAAGTGATTCATTCTACCGGTGACAGCATTTACCGACATTTTACAAAAGACTATGAAATAGGACTTTAATCGATATATGCAGAGATGTTTTACTTAAAGCGGATGATTAGTGATGATTGGTGATTTACAGTTTGGAATATAAGCTTTTATCATGGTAATGAGTATTTGAATGGAACCACATCTTGTGATGACTATTGGAAGGCAATGTTTCTAATTTCTGATGAAGTTTTGCCAAGGTTTAAGAAGGCTTTTAGAACCGGTAATGATTTTTGGTAATGGCAGTGATCGACAACAAGTTAACATGTTGATGATAATGTAGCACAAACTGCGTGAAATGTTTGAAAGATGTTTTGGCGTGTTTGGAGAGAGAATTTCTTGGGAATGTGCAAAGTGCTTAGCAGAGTGAGCTACTTTGTACCAGATTGAATTGTCATGACGACTTATGATCATTCAATGACTGATGTTGATTGTAATTGATTGTAATGATCCATATAATAATCTATAATTTGTTGTAAAGATCTGTGATGATCTATGATGTAATTTAGGGTTTAGTGGCCGACCTAGTGGAAAGCATTATTTATGTTAGCTTAGTTGATGTTTATTGTGTCAGTGATCTTAGAGAAGAGTTTGAAGTCGTACTAGAGAAGAGTGAGATTTGCCTGAGAGTTGAAAATAGTGAAGTATAATAGGATATGATTTAGCAAGCTGAGAAGTGCAAGTAACAAATCACTTTTTCATTGTTGTTTTCTAACAATTACAGTAGATTAAATCCCTTAACCGGGTAGGTCCTGACAGGCCTTAATCTTGTAAGCTCCTAACAGGGCATACTTCAAAAGAGTACAAATCTTTGTGGGTACTAACTCCCACTGTGGGTTTTCCATATTTGGGGTTCCACATCAAAAATATGGTGTTCATGTGTGGAATGATTTTCATATGATATTGTTGATTATCTTAGTTTATTCATTATTTCTGAATACACCGGTTATAGCAATTTATCAGAGATTCATTAGAGATTACCGGTACTATTTAATAAAGAGGCATATGTGGTAAATGAAGTTATATTTGTTGTGAGTTTGATTTGGGTTTAAATTTTTAAATTGGTATTAATATTGATTCACCCCCCCTCTCAATATTAATCAGATCCTCATAGGATTAACACAAGCTTCAAATTCAAGGGGCATCACTTGCCAAGAATTTACTATCTCTTATTGAGGGGTACATGAGAGGTTTCTTTGGCATGAGCATATCACAACGCTTGAGTCAAAAAATAGAGGGATTTTGGTCTCTAAACACAAGAGGTTTTTAGTCAGGGCATCCATTCAAGTCGGCATAGATCCGGTGAATTTAATCGTCACTATGCCATTCCAGTACCTGTTGCTTACAACTTTCATTGCAAAAATAGTTATTTAGAGTGGTTTTGAAGATCTTGGCCTTAGCCCATCACTACTTTGGGTCATTCCCTCTCACCAATGCCTGTGCAAAGTACCAGGCAAATCGAGAGGCGGGCCCACTTCTAAGGGTAAAAAAACACAAGCAAGATGAAAGAAAACATAGCATACATGGTATTCATTAACCCTTAGAAAACAAAGTGTGCAACTATTCTAAAAATTGCAAACACTCATTTTTTATGATATTCTTTGACCGCTTCCTGCACCAAATCAATTAGTAGTTTCAAGTATAGCGTCACAAGCATTAACAATTTTTAGATACTTGCATAAACCTCTATTTTTCTATTTTTCCTATTGTTTCCTAAAAAATGATGAAAATTAATCTTATAAATGGTAAATTTAGGCTTTCCCATTGTAAAATTTACATATCAAGTGTTTATTTTTTATTTTATTTTTGTGGGGGGGGGCTATAGTTATACTACTAATACATTTCAGGGGCATGCAAGACATGATTTCTAGTGCCCATTATATTTATTCTCTTGATTTTCATATTGCTATCAAGGCAAAACCTATGTCTATTGAGATTCTTACTCCACACCATTGTCACACATAGAAATTAAAAAAAAATGACTACTACAATCTAAGGAAAATGAAAATTTTGAGTTAAATCTTTTAAGAAATTTGATTTTTTTTTCTCACAAAATTAAGCTAGATAATTTCTTGGGGTTAATTGGATTACATGTATCAGATAATTTGTTGTTTCATTTTTTAGAGTGCAATACACCAAAGTAAAAATGAGGAAAACTTGATACGTTTTGCATTTAGAGGCATGTTCCTCTTCACTATCTCTCCAATTATTTTCCCTTCATGAGGACTTCCTTACTAGGTTTTAGTTGATATTGTCACAATTGAAGGATTTTGAAAAAGATAAAACATATTAAGAATGCATGTTCTTTATTTTGTCTAATTTTAAAGGCCTAATTCAGGTGTTATTATCTACCTTCTACTTCGCATGGATTTATTAGATGCTAATATTTCTAATTTTTTATTAGTATATTATAAGGGAACATGTAAGTCTTGTTCAATTGGATGCACTTCATACCTCTAAGAGCTAAGGATTTTTAGCTTAATTATCCAAGGGAAAGGGTAGAAATAGGCATAATCCTAAGAGAGATAATTTATTTCAAGTGGCGAGTCTCTCTCCAAAATAAGGAGAAGAATACTTAGAAGAAGACACCTCCTTCTCCTTCTTTTTCTTCTAAGTCAATTGATTCGATCCTTTAAGAAAAAGAAGATAGTTGATCTTTGAAATTTCAATCCAGGGTAGATTCTTTAGTAGAAGCTCTAAAACAACATAATATTTCTATATCCAAGCTATCTTTTGTATATAAAGGAAAAGATCTTTATACATGAGCTTTGAAAGGGTCATATTCACATGATTGGATACTTGATTCAAGTGTTTCTCACCATATGACACATTTACATGAACTTCTTGTAGTCACATAAATCTGTCCACTTAATTAAATGAATACTTAGTATTTATTTGATTATTTAAGCATTTTAGAGTATTGTTGTTATACTGGCATTAGCATAGAGCTTTTTCATAGCATCACTATCTACTCTTGCATAGTATTTGCTTATCATATTCAACCATCTTGAATCTCCATATGGCATCCATGGCTAGTGCTAAAAGCTGAGAGCTACACTCATTTGGGACTTGGAGAGGAGAGAAACAAGGGAGAAGCATCAAAAGGCATCATGGAAGCATCTTAGGGAGGCTCTTCTCCTTTCTTTTATTTTGTTAAACTTCTTTCATGCTTTTTGAAATCTCTCTTGATATGTTTGGAATGGTTTTTAGTTCTTTGTTTTGTTTTTATGGTTGAAACTAACTTATTAACATTGAATTTTGTTGTTGCCTTGTCCCCATTTCCATGACATCACTTCTAAATTCACGTTTCAATAAAAAACAACTCAAATTATAATAGAATACCCTTTATATGTTCATAATTTTGGATTAGGAATAGTACATAAACGGGGGATAGAAGCATTTATTATGTTCTCAAGGTTCTTGATATTTTTATTAACCTTATTTCCATCTATAACTTTTGTCATTCTAGTGAGGGAAAGAAAATTAATTTTACACCACATGATGTAGTTATTTGGGAGCTACAAGACTCTAAGATTGTTGTTGCTCCAAGGAGTGTTGATCAAGCATCCTATTTGAAAAATTTTGATGAATTTGAGTTTTCTTCAATTCTCTCTCACATTATACATATCAATTCTTTGAGTAGGATTTGGAATAAATAGGTCATCTATGATGAATACTGATGAATAGTAAATACTCAACAGATACTGAGAGCGGGGGTGAATCAGTACAGCCAAAAATCTTCTCCACGACTCAAACAGTAGAGACTGCACTAACTGGTAAACAGCATTAGTGATCTAAGTCAGGGCACTATCGGTAAAACACGGTGAAACTGTGCAAAACACAAACCGGTAACACCTAGATCAATTCAAGACCTAATACCTTATCACAACTTCACCCAAAAGCTTAAGCAAGTAATACATCAGAAATACTTATGATCATTGAATCAACTTGCATTACCACTTAACATAAAACACTAAACCATCACATGAAAAGTATCACACATGACACACTAATTTTTCACAAGGAAACCCAACTGGGAAAAACCACGGTGGGGATGAATATCCACAAGTTGTTCTTTGAACTCTTCTGAAGTCCGCTCTGTTAGGAGCCTAGTCCGATTAAAGACTTTTACAATAGGTTCTACTAGGAACCGATCATGCTAGGGATCACCTGATTAAGGGATGGCTAAATACGTAGTTAAAGGTTAGAACCCTATTAAAGGTTACCTTGCAAGAGGATTTGAAGAACTCATTGAATTGAGTCACCCTGTTAAAGGATTTACACAAAAGCCTGTTAAAGCTACCCAGTTAAGGGATTTTCCAACTGCTGAAATGACTAGAAGTCAACAGGTAATACATTGATCTGATAACAGCACACAATGCCAAGGCAGGTCCACTTTATCTCCTTAGCTTCTGCAATCACACTCTGCAGGTATCAACACACTTCTCCAGTCTAGCAAGAATCAAGTATCTCTTCACTTGGATACACACATAAAATTTGCCAACAACTTCACAATGCAAATCATCATCAACCTTATAGGAAATAGATAGTTCGATAGCATAAACCCTAAACCCTAAACATTTAGGTTATCAATACAGTCGGTCCAATCTTGACCGTTCAATCACATTGCAATGAATAAAACAGTCTTGAACAGATCTCAAGATGTTCTCCATCATTCATTCTGTGTCGCTTCTGGAAGCTAATAACTCATCATGCATTCTCCACCATTTACTGAGACTTTGCACATTCCCGAGGTAGATAGGAACAATCTTCTTCATGCAAGATCCTCAAGGAAATCCTTCACGTGCACAAGGTAGACGTGGCAACATGATCTGATCTTCATTTAAATGCTAACCCATCACAAGATGTCATCGGTCGAATCACACAAACTTGAAATGCATCAACCGGAAACCCTGAAGCTGAGACTACCAACCGGTAGTCATACCAAATGAAACCTCGATACAAAACTTCCTATATACCAGTTCTCATTCCAACATACTACTTCACTTGAACCAACATACCACTTCACTTTTTCACATATACCGGTTCACAACATCATACCAGTTCTCTTGCCAATTTGCTTACTTCAATATACTGGTTCATACTTCAACATATTGACATCAATGACAACATACAATATCATCATGTCATCAAGCTCTACACAAATGCCAACTATCTAAACTATAGGTATCTTCAATAGCTGAGCATGTAGGATTTGGTGATTGGTATTCCCTAAATTTCATGCACTAAGGAAGTTTGTTAAGGTTTTTTACTTAAAAAACATTATCAAGATTCATTTCCTAAGGGAAAATATTCGCATGCTAAGACTTCAAGCTAGTTTGTAGTGATCCCATGCCATTTCTAATGCATTATTTTTGAATGACCAAATATGTACTCACATTTATTGTTGAATAATTCTAGTGCAGATGGTCATACTTTCTCAATACGAGAGTGAGTTATTTTACCACCTTTAGGTCCTTGAAAGCATTTATAGAGAAGAAATCTAGACTCACTATTTATTATCCATGCATAAATGATGGATGAAGTATGTCAACCAAGTATTTAAATATTTTTACAATGAGTATGGCATTCAAAATCAACACGGTACCTTCCACTCCTCAATAGAACGGTATGTCCAAGTGGAGAACATGACTTCATGGGATATATCCAACTACATAGTTTAGTCCAAACCCATCACACATTTTTTGGGTTGAAGGAAAGAATAGTACTAGATATATTTAGAACCATATACCCCTTAAGGTATTGTATAATATGATACCCAAAGAGTCTTGGTTTCATGTCAACACTAATGTCTCTTCTTTTAGAGTATTTAGAAGTGAGGAATGGGCATTCATTCTGAATGGTCAATTTAATGCTATAAAAATAAGAGTAGACCTTTGAGATTTTTAGATATTGTGAATATGTGAAGATTTATATGATGATTTATCATATCACTTGAGATGTATTCTTTTAATGAGATGTCTAGTTTGATGAACACTTCACACAAATGGATACTCCATCACCTACTTGTCCTTCACTACATGCATCTTCATCTCTTGATGATTCTTTGCTTCTTGAGGATGATGATGATGATGATGGTAACTATGATCCTAATCCATCACCTCTTATTACACAATAGTTTACCGATTAGCCTTGTACTATTATTATAGAGGTTGTTGAACCTTTGCTTGGTGATCATACATATTCTCATCACTCATATTCACAGATAATAAGTGTTAATATTTTGATTAATGAACTTTTTAAATGATCCTCAAATATTTTCAAATGTCACAAGCATACTAGAGTAAGATAGTTCTATGGATGATGAGTATATACTTCTTTAATGAAGAATCACACGTGAGATCTTGTACCTCCTCCTAAGGGAAGAAAAATGGTTCAATATAAGTGGTTCTATAGAGCCAGATATTTAGTAGTTGGGCTCATTGAAAAGTGCAAGGTGTGCCCATATGGCTAAGGATTTTTCACAAGTTCATGGAATTGATTTATCTAATAAATTCTCTCTTGTTTCTAAGATGGATTTTTCTCATACTATAATTTCACTTGATGCATCATAGGGATGGTCAATTTATTAGATAGACATGAAGTGTTATTCTTACATGTGATTTTTTATGAGGATATCTATATTAATTAGTCTTCAGTTTTTATGTTGAATTATTCACTTGTTTGTAGGCTTAATCACTAATTGTATGGTCTGAAACAATCACTTGAGACTTGGGTTTGAGAATAGCTTCTTACTTATTTCAAATTGCTCATGTTGCTCTTTTAATTAGAAAGTCTACACTTAGAGATACAAATTATATTTTGATACTTATTTTGTATGTGGATGAGTTGATTATAATAGATAGCTCCACCTCTATGTTTCAAATTGTTTAAAGAGAATTGGTGAAGAAGATTAATTTGACCAATCTTGAGCTTTTGTATTTCTTCCTTAATCTTCAAATTCCTTAATATTTTAAGAAGATTTTCTAATTTTTAGAAAAATAATACTCTCAATCTTGTTTAGATATTTAATATTAAATATAAGGTAACAAAACATTGTACAACATATCCGAAGGAGTTCAGACTATCAAAACAGACAACAATAGCCAAATTACATATTGACACTACATACTAGATCTGAAACTACAAACCGAAACTACATATTGAATCTATAAACAAAGTATGGAGTAATGTATATAACAAAAGTGAGCTGCCTGATTCGTTGTATATGTGAACGATGCATAGGGAAGTGTACAAAACAGAGAGGATCAAAACTGAGAGCTATCAATCGCAAAGGCATCCTAAAGCGTCAAGCCACGAGGTCCATCCCATCAGAACCTCCATCCATATCGCGGGTTCTTGTTTCCCGGATTATGTCCGGTTCTAGTCGTTGCACCATATGTTTGCCTTCATTAATTTCCTTCATGCATGCTTCAAGTGCACTCACAAAGGGGGATCATTCATGTTGAATTTAGTCCAGGTCTATCCATGAGATGGCTCTGAAAGGTAGACTTTCATTGATCCTTCTTCAATGAGTCTTTCAAATTTCTCAATAGAAAGCTTGATCACAAGCGTAACCTACATGTCAACATTATTAAATATGAGTCACCTAAGAGACTCAGTAAACACCCTATCCCTATTCTGAAATTTAGCCTCATTCTGTAACTTTCAAATGTTCCACAATATTTCACAAGATAAAGAGACTCAGTAAGCACTCTATCCCTATTCTGAAATTTAGCCTCATTATGTAACTTCCAAATGTTCTACAATATTTCACAAGATAAAATAGACCAGAAGTAATTAACATATCTTTTCATGCCTTTGATAAATCCATTAAGAACATCATAGTGAGATAAACCATTATTAGTTAATGTCAAACATACTCCAAACCTCTTTAGCAAAGAGGCAATTAAAAAAACTATGCATGGTATTTTTAGGAACTTTGCAGAGATCACAAATAGCAACATCTTTCCAGTGATCTTTAATGAGAAAACTATGAAGAATAAACAACCATTTGAAGAACTTGTATTTAGGAGCAATAATGAAGTGCTAGTGAAAGGAAAATAATTTCTGCCAATCAACATTAGTATAATGTAAATTCCATATAGAATTTAAATAAAGAATAAGATCATCATTAGATAAAAGAGAATTGTATATCATCTTAGCATTAATCTTATTCAAGGGTGGCCCATTCACCCATGTGTATGAGGTGAATCTGTCCACCCTCAGTACACATGGTCTGGATAGGTCCACACTAACACAACCATCCCTAAGCATGGCATAGGTCCTCCAGTTGGAGGAGGGTATCTGGAATCGCTGCTTAAGGTCGCACCAGGGGATCAGGGCACCATTGCTAATAATATCGTTAAACATTTTAATGCCTTTATGAGCCCAATTTCTTGCAGAGTAACCTTGGATGAGAGCCAAGGGCTTATATTTATGCATAAGGTTCCACCAAATAGATTTCTCCCCACATATAGTGTTGTACTTGCCAACAATCCCATTGTTAGAAATCAGATGTCTAATAAATTCTCAAGCTTTCCAAATAGACTTAAACACAGAGGACCCAGCTGGGGAGACAAGACACTTTCCGGCACCAAGTCATCAAAGGGGAGCATCTTCCAAGTTTTGGCTTGCTTAGGAACTACAAGCTTAATATTGTTCCTAACAAGGACCTTCCATGGTTCTTCACCTTCTAAGGCCTGAAAGATCCACTTACCAGGTAGAGAAATGCATTGAAGCTTCAGATCCTTCAGCCTAAGACCACCCATACCCTTCTCTAGACAACACCAATTCCACCTAACACAATGCCATTTTCTTTTCCCTCTACCATCAGACCAAAGAAAGTTCCTAATGACCTTTTGAATCACATTAATTTGATCATTACTGAACATCCAAACAGAAGCATAATACAAACTATAAGAGGAGAGGATCTTTTGGCAAAATTGAAATCTACCTGCCAGGGAGAGGTAAAGATTATTCCAATTATTGTTTTCCATCCAATTTTCCTTTAATCCATAGCCACATCTCTCTCAGACAAGGGTTAACAACAAATGGAATTCCTAAATATCTGACTTGCTTTAAGGGTCCACCCCATTGAAAATCAAACTTGGATAACCAGGGGGAGTCATCCCACCCCAATAGTATGGATTTGAGGGCAGAAATCTTGGCCTTGGAGGCATCACAAAAGGTTTTTAATTTACACAACAAAGAGGAAAAGTTCACCTCCTCTAACTAAAGGAAGAAGGTTGTATCATTAGCAAATTGGACATTCACCAAATCCATATTGTTGGGCAGGGTAATACCCTTCACCCTTGGGGAGAGGGATGAGTCTCTGAGAAGATAAAATATAGCATCAACAACAATCACAAATAGGGTCAGTGCTAGGGGGCAGCCTTGCCTAATGGATCTGCTAAGGGATATAGGCTGAGAATGAGATCCATTTATCGCTACTTGAGTCAAGGCATCTTTAAGCAACATAGACACCATATGACAAAATTATTTAGGAAATCCAAATGACTCCAACATCATAAGAAAAAAAACTCATTCCGCCCGATCATAGGCCTTCTCAAAGTCAATAAGAAACATGACAACACTCTGGTTGGTGTCCTTGGGCTAATTCATGGCTTCCCAACTAGTAATCAGACTTTCAAGAATATATCTCCCTTTGATAAAACATATTTGAGTATTGCTAACTGAATCTGGAAGGATCCCTTCTAATCTAAGTGCTAGCATTTTGGCTAAGATCCTATAGGATACATTAAAGAGTGTGATGGGCCTCCAATTCTTGATGAGGGATTTATCCCCATCTTTTGGAATCAATTTAATGACTCCACTATTAATCTCAGCACCTAAAGTCCCAACTTCCATATCTTCAAGGTAAACCTGAATCAAGTCTTCAGCAATCCAATCAATATTCAATTTGTAGAGTTCAACAGGGAGCCCATATGGCCCAAGAGCTTTGTCATTGCTAAGACTATTAATGGATTTCCTAATCTCCTCAAGAGTGAAAGGTTTACTGAGCATGTTTGCGTCTATATTAGTAATCTTCTTTGGAATGAGAGCTCTGCATTATCAAGAGCAGACTTGTTGAGAGAGGAGTCACATTCTGATGTGAATAGTTATTCATAGTAAAGGAGAAAGGCCTTCTTAATATCTTCAATGTTTGTCAATCAAATACCATCATCCCAAATCGTATCCACTATCTCCTTGAACTCTTTTTTCCTAAGAATATTAAAGAAGAATTTAGAGCCCTTATCCTCAAATTGCATCCAGTTAACTCTGGCCCTAACTTTGGCCCCTTGGGATTTCTTATGCTGAATGTTCCTGAGCTTGTCTTCTTTAGATATTAGGAATAGATTATTTCAAGTCTTTTCTCACTTTTTCAAATAGGTGTCACATTATCTACCAATTGCACTATGACCCAAAGTTGATGTTACATTGTATTAGAAATTGATCGATAGTCTTTTGTACTTGACACATGGTCATCTTGATATTTCATTTATGTTTGGTTACCTCTCATTTATCATATAATATGTATGAGATCCATCAGAAGATATCTAAAAGTATCTTGAGGTATATCTAAGGAACTTCATTGTTTAGCATTCACTACACATCATAAGGCTCTAGGATTGTAAGCTTCGCTAACTCAAATTGGGTTGGTGATGTTGATCATCATAAGTTGTCGACTTTTACTTTTATTTAAGTTCCTTGGTTTTGATCCCATATATGATCTTGCAAGAAGTAGAAAGCTATTGCATTATCATTTGCATAATCTAAGTTTAAGGTGTATGTTTTGCTAGCCAAGAAGTTCTTTGGCATTACTATTTGATGATGGGGTTTATATTTCCTTTTGATTACCTCACTAATCTATGATATGAAAACTAGAATTCCATGTTGGCAAATGCACACTCCAATGAGAAATTGTAGGTGATTGAAGGTATTGTCATTGATGGAAACCTTACAATCATATGATACCGGTAGGAACTGGCACCGGCAGACTCAACACCAACATACAGTTCACTAGCACCAAAAAGAAAGATTACCGGCACCATGACCGACAAGAATTTTGTTTAAATGTATTTTGTATTTAATTGTAAAAACCTTTTGTAAGCCGACTTGGTGGATTGTAATATGACTCATATAAGTATGAGATCATTGTAGACCATTTAGCAGAGAGATAGTTGGAAGGATTATTGTAGACCTAATATGAAAATTGTAAGGAATATTTTGGATAAGGATTTATGATTATTGCAAAGCTTAAACCGGTACTGAACCCGGCATAGTAGATGTTGATCTGAAACAGTACATGACATTGGATTTGTATAATCCATTTTTGTAAGTCAGTGAGACTTCTTTTGTAACTGAGCAGTGAGCTCTAGGCACTTGGCCTTCCTGCATGTGCAGGCCCCTATTGTAAATAGTAATATTCCCTTATTGGCCAGTAAGCGAATATTGTGGGTCACAAATCCCACTGTGGTTTTTCCCACACTGGGTTTCCTTGTTAAAAATACTATGTTATGGTGTGTCTTTCATGTTGTGTTTATTGTTCTTATTTACTGCATTAATTTTAGCTTACCGGTACACAGTTTTGAAATGCTTTTCATATAATAAGTCAAGAAAATTCACATACCGGTCAGACACTGATTCACCCCCCCCCCCCCTCTCAGTATCTTTGGGAATCCTAACAATTGGTATCAGAGCTTGGTCCTCTATTTTCAAAAACCTAACAGCTTGAGGAAGATCCTGACACCGGTAGAGATGGAAAACTTGAGAAAGCAATTGGAAACAGCTCTTTTAGACTATGATGCAGAAAAGGTGAAGAATATCAAGCTTGAAGATGATCTGAAGGCTGCATGGGATATCATTCAAGGACTTCAAGAAAATATCACTATTGCAAGGAATAAGAGAAGAGAACTTTGTGAAAAGATGCAGAATGATGATGATGAAAAGGAAACTCTTAATGATCTGGTAAACAAGCTGAGACAAGAAAACAGTACAATGAAGAATGAGATGCAAGATATGTCTATGAGATTTTGTAAAGAAATTGAAGATAAAAATAAAAATGAAGATGACTTGGTTAGAAGACTAAATGATGCTGGAAATGAAAATACAATACTTAGTCATGAAAATGATATGTTAAAGACAGACTTGATGCATACACAAAATGACACAAATGAACTCATGAGATAGAAAGGAATCTTGGAGAGTGAACTGGCTGCTACAAATCCACACAAGGAGAAATTCAAGAAAAGTTTAGAGGAACTTGATGACATGCTGAAGAATCAGAAATGTAATGGTGATACAAATGGCCTTGGCTTAGAAGTTGGTGAAAGCTCTGGTACTGCAAACAATCATGATCACAGCAAACCGGTAAGACAACCTAATGCTTACAAATTTAATGGGAAATGTTTTAACTGTAATAAGTATGGTCATCTAGTAAATCAATGTAGATCTAGAAATTATCAGAACACTAATATGCCCACCGGTCAATGTTCTAAATGCAACAAAGTTGCTCATAATTCAAAAAATTGCAAAATGAATGTAAGATGTTATGTTTGTGGAAGATTTGGACATCTATCTAATTAATGCAGAACACATACCGGCATAGGATATGGAAAAGCTATTCAGAAAAACAATGTGATTTTTTATGCTTGTAACAAGATTGGACATATTGCAAAATTTTGTAGAAGTAAGACATCACCAACAAACAACAAAGGACCCAGCCTAAAAGGTAAAGAAAAAGTTGAAGAGGTAAAGCAAGAATTCTCAAAGCAATGGATCAGAAAGTCAGATCAAAATGTTGATGGGAATACTCCTCCACTGGCTAGAAATAGAGTATCACTCCACTGGCAGGAGACTCTTCATCTAACTGAAGGAAAATCCTTTGGGGGTTTGGCAACAAATTGAAAAACATGCCAATGTACCCTCGGTTGATGGTGAGAAGTTGAATTACTTCTTTACCGAAAAATGAGTTAAGTTTTGACTTAACCAGCAGGCATTAAATGTGGTAGTTGGAGAAAATAACATTATAAAGCAAGTGTTTTGGCTCCTTTTTTCATTCACTGAGCATTCAAATCTTCGAGAGCGCGAAAATTCCCAAGCGAATGCATCCTTAGCGAAAAGTGAAGCAGTTCATTCAAGCACTCATCCTAAAGGCAAGTTGAGGTATTTATAACTATGGCTTCTTCATTTGCACCTGAATTTATTGCAAACCCTACTATGATTGAGGTTATCAAGTGACCTAGACCCATATTCAAACTTGTTCCCGAAATTGCGAAGAAGGATGATACCATAGGTGCATTTTCAAAAATACCTAAGGGAGTAGTTTATGCAGAGGATCTTAGGATATACATACATTGTTATATAGAGGAATTGGGAGATGTTGAAATCAAGAACATGTATAGGATAGTGATTTGTGATGCAAATGGTAACATTAAACCGGAACACAAGGTTGTAGAAACCCTAGATTTTGTAGATATTCTTAGCATTCCTCAATTTCCTGAAGATGTGATAAGAATAGTCCTAAGAAGAGTCCATGGCGAATTCTTTTGGTTGGATTCCATCCATAAGATCACAAAAGAGGTAATTAGGGCAATAACAGGTTTACCTTCCACCGGTAGCAGGCCTGACAAAACTAAGAAAGTTCCAAATGACACTGTGATAAACTTATCCGGCGCAACATTTGACAAAAGATCTCTAAGAGTCAATGATGTGAAGGACATCAATGTCAGATATGTCAGTATGATTCTTGGCTATAAGGCTACACATGCAAATAGGTTAAACTCAGTATCCAGCCTATGTATTAAAAGTGCATATGACATGGTAAATGATAATGCAAGAATAGATGTGTGTGAATGGCTTAAAGATGAATTGATAGACAACCTGAAGAAGATCAAAGGTGATAAGAAGGGAACTTTCAGATTTGGAAATTTGCTTGTATGTTTGATGTTGTACATTACCAAGGAAGTACCCGGTATTGGTAAGAAATATTTTGGCTTTGATATACCGGTAGGAAAGCAACTATTGGATATATTAAACAACATGAAATAGAATAGAGAGAAACATATAAATGAACATTTTCAAGCACTGAAGGCTAGAATGAAGACAAGAGTAAGGCTATCTCAGACAATTGTAAATAAATATCAAAAGGAAGTATGTTTTGTAATTAAGAAAGATGAAATTTGGATGGAGGTAGTTGTCCCTAGAACTATTTGGGTAACCGAAATGGGATATGAAACAAATGATAACATAATTGAGACTTATGCAAAAGCCCTCCTTGAAGCACCAAAGGAACCATCTGAGAAATTTTTTGGCAATGCAGAAACAATTGAGAGTGGTATTCAGTCTCAGAAAAGAGTTGAGAAGACTAAACAAATAGTGAGGAAAGGTACAAGACAAGCTAAAGCAATTAAGGAAGATGTATTAAACAAAACTGGTATTAAGGAAAGTGAGTTGGAAGGACTTCAACCGGAAGCTCAGCTTTCACTGGTTGCAACTTCTTCTGAAAGTGATATACCGGCTGAGTTCAAAAGGGTAGTAAGGAAAAGAAAACCCTCACCGGCACCCTCACCTACACCCAGAAAGACAAGACAAAAGCAACAGGCAGTTAGGCCTCTAGTTAAGAAGTTGACTCCAAAGAAGAAGAAGGTAAAACAGGATATTGCTCCACTGGACAAACTTCTAAGTGAAATAATAGAGGATGGAAAACTAAAAAATATTAGCAAGCTTTATAACACACTTTCCATTGATGATAAAGAAAGCATAGAGAATAGTGTAATTTTACACCATTTACAAGAAATTTTTTATGGAGATTGTTGATGATATACCCACTGATTTATACAGAAGACTAGAAGCTAGAAGGGTAGCTATTGTTGAGCTAGATAAAAATAGAAAAATAGAAAAATTACTTGCAGTTCACCCAGTGAACTCCACTGAAGAAATAGATCAATTAATCAGTGAGGCCACCCGCACAGTATTTTCAACCGGTCACCGGCATGTAGCACTAATGGTAGGCAGAGTGAATGAAATCACTGAAGAAACCACAGATCAATGGGATATATTCTTTGTTGAAAAAAAAATAAGAACTTAAAAGACCTAAGACCATCAGAGTCTACCAAAAGGACAAGGATAAGGGGAAAGGTAAGGTAGGTGGACTTCCAAGCCTAAAGATAACTGATAACTTGCCCCCACCTCTTTCTGATACTCCACCGGTAGAAACCGTTGACACACAACTGGCAACAGAGAGATGGAGACTCCTCAGGGGGATACAAATCCTGAGTCTAAAATTTTGTACACTATGAACATAGACACCTAGGAGGTAAATATTATGGTAGATAAGGAATCAACTAAGAAGACAGATGTGGCAACAGAGCCACCGGCTGAAAATGTTGGAATTGATAACATTGGAATTGGGGAACAACAACAAACTGAAGAATCAATGATCCCCCAGACACTGGAAAGGAAGAGATCATAGATGTGCATACTGTTGCATCTACTGAACCAGCTGCAACTACAGAAACTGAAAAACCAACTGAGTCACCGGCAGTAGACAGCACAGAGGTGAACAAAGAGAAACCGGCAGTGGATACCACTGGTAAAGCATCAGAAACACCAGTAGGTAACACTGAGAAACAATCAGAAAAACTGGCAGACGAGAGCACAGTAAAACAGACAGAGACAAAAGAAGAGAAACAGTTAGAGTCACAGGTTCAAAAAGAGACAGTGCCCAATGTGGAAATGCAAACTCAAACAGATCCTCCTGAGAAAGAGGAAAGCAAAGCTATCACTATAACCGGCGGACTACAGATTGTGAGGACAGTTGGACAGTCATCCGACACATCAATGATTGAATTACAGCCAACAAATGTGACAAAGGTACTCTTGGACTCAATAAAGAAAATAACAGAGTGTAATGCACAAGCTTACAAGGCTATAGATGACACATTACCAATTTTGAAAAAGATAGCTCCAAAGTGTAACATAGATAATAAAGATTCTTTGAGCCAATTAGACACATTGTCTAAATATATAACTGGCAATCTAATTACACTGGACCAGATAAATGAAGACACATTCAAAGAGAAAATGAATAAGGAGAAAGAAAAATTCTTTGAGGAAATAGTGAAGAAGAATAAGGAACAATGGAAACCTTATTACCGACATTAGGAGAAACAATTTTGGATTTCAAGAAACTGTACAAAGATACCTGCAAAACTGATATTTTGACAGAGGACATAGATTCGGAGATCAGCAAAGCACAAGAAGTAATCAACAATATTGCTGACAATTTAATAGGAACGTCAGATTCATCTTTGGAAATTGAAAAGAACATTGCAGATCTTGAGGAGAAAATTCAGAAGTTAGAAAAAGATAAAGAAAAGATAAAGCATAAGGAAAAGGATTTAAAATGCAAACTAGGTCCTAAACTAGATTGCCTCATTTCTTTGAAAAAATAAATTTTTGGGGCTCTGGTTCCCGGACTTAAGACACCAGAAGAGAAAATGCAACACCTCACCAGTACAATTCAGAGAACAGAAGCGGCACTAAAGGACAGCGAAAGGTTTAGCGACAGTCAAAATTTTGCATTGGTGGACATCTATCAGATTGTAACCCACCAGTTACAAGGATCTAGGCAGGAAACACACTCCACTGACAATGAATGACAACCTTTGTTAGTGATGTCAAAGGGGGAGTAGTGGAGATGAGAAAAATAATCAGAAGAAAGACATCATCAGCTCAGGGGGAAGCACACTTTTTGATAACACAGTTTTGGTAAGACAATTTTAGCAAAATCTTTTTGGATAACATTTTTGGATACTTTTTGGATTTTTCACATGAGTGTTGCCATCAATGCCAAAGGGGAATTTGTTGGCAAATGCACACTCCAATGAGAAATTGTGGGTGATTGAAGGTATTGTCATTGATGGCAACCTTACAATCATATGATACCGGCAAGCACCGGCATCAACAAACTCAACACCGGCATACAGTTCACCAGCACCAAAAAGAAAGATTACCGGCAACATGGCTAATAGGAATTATGTTTAAATGTATTTTGTATTTAATTGTAAAAACCTTTTGTAAGCCAACTTGGCGGATTGCAATATGACTCATATAAGTATGAGATCATTGTAGATCATTTAGCAAAGAGATAGATGGAAGGATTATTGCAGACCTAATATGCGAATTGTAAGGTAGATTTTGGATAAGGGTTTATGATTAGTGCAGAGCTTAAACCGGTACTAAACCTGGCATAGTAGATGTTAATCTGGAGTAGTACATGACATTGGATTTGTATAATTCATTTTTGTAAGTCAGTGAGACTTCTTTTGTAACTGAGCAGTGAGCTCTAGGTACTTGGCCTTCCTGCATCTGCAGGCCCCTATTGTAAACAGTAATATTCCCTTATTGGCTAGTAAGCGAATATTGTGGGTCACAAATCCCACCGAGGTTTTCCCCACACCGGGTTTCCTCATTAAAAATACTGTGTTATGGTGTGTCTTTCATGTTGTGTTTATTGTTCTTATTTACTGCATTAATTTTAGCTTACCGGTACACAGTTTTGAAATGCTTTTCATATAATAAGTCAAGAAAATTCACATAGCGGTCAAATATTGATTCACCCCCCCTCTCAGTATCTTTGGGAATCCTAACATTCCATACATATTTCAAGCAAACTATTGGAGCATCAATGTACTAAGCATATTTGGATCCACATGCACTTCACTTAACAACTCATCTAGTATGATGTTTTTACTTGAGTAGATAGCATACATCTTCACTAAACCTTTAGAATTTCCCTATTATCTTCACTTGCGATTGATGCTTAGGGTGAAGGAAGTTATCCTTTGGGGATGGAACACCTTGAGTCCTCCTTCCTTCACTTGTACATTACTTTTTCATGTTTTCCCTCTTTCAAAATTTTTAATATCTTTTTCCTTTCTAATTTGAACTTGAGGGGGAAGTTTGCATGCATGAGGTTATACCCTATCCAATTTCCCTTTTGGGTCCATTCTATATCTAGTTGGTTAAGTTTATTTAGGACATAAATACTAATTGTGTATCAAGTCATGTGATCATAACACTTGTCATAATCACATGTTATCTTATGTTTCACCCTTACATGTATATACAAGGTCCCTCTCTATATCACTCCATTTCATCATATATTGTTCTACTAGTATTGTTGTTATAGTAATTTCATTCATTTTCTCTTATGTGGAAGGTTTCTTTGGTGTTGTGGATGGTTATTTCTCTTGTGAGTGCTTTTAGTAACTTCAACATAAGCATTATTTATTCCTTCAATGATTTGAACCCAAGATCAATTATGGTATTTTTCTCAACTTGTTATACTCCAAAATCAAATGGTGTAAGCATATTGACCAAACTTGATAAACCCAAGTAGTTATCCCTTGACGTAACCCTCAAATTTTCAACATGTAATGTCAAACCACTTTAGAAAAAAAGTGACTCCATTCAACCTAAAAAATTTACTTTAAGGACTAGTTTCATCACTAGTAGATACCATGAAATTGAAAACCATATCAATATACTACACCACACCCTCCATATTCTAATTTACTCTATGACCAACCACATAAATTGGAAGGAACATGTGAAGAATCTAGTTGTAGACAACAAAATTTGTAACATAATATTCCCAGTTAGCAACAAGTTCGATTAGCTATTGAAGCACAAATCCTTAACATCTAGGAATTCAACATCTCTAAATAGTATAATGATTTTTGTCACAACCCTCCTTTATCACTTTTTGATTTAAATACAATTCTATTGTATTTTTGGTTAAGCTATTTAAATGATTGAATAAATGCTATAAAAGAATAAAAATAATAATAAACACACACACAGACTTGGAGAGTATAATTCAAAGGCATTATTTTTATTTTCATTCATTTTTCCCACTCCCAAATTATGGCACATGTTATAGGAGGAATTAGAAGCTTCTAGAGGAATCTCCAACACCTTGCATGTAACTCCCCCACTAAGTTTTTAACCAATTTGCATGAGTCCAATATTGGAAAAGAATCTTTTTTTTTAATTAAATTCTCTAGATAGTGGAATTGAGGGATTTTTCTTATAAAATTGTATGCAAGTTTCAAAGAAGGGGATTGATTATGTTTTGGAAGAAAATTTCCCAAGTTTTTAGTAGTAGGATCTTCTTTGGTAGTCTCATTTTCATTGCAGGATTATTAAGTTGTTCTTGAAGATTTCTCTCAAGTTGCAAGGAAGGACCTAAAAAGGATAGCTAGAGGATTCAACTTCGAGCTTCAATAAACCAAGTTCTCTTCTTTTGTCATATGAGAAATTTGTATTATCAAAAAAAATATATAGTTTCTATATTCTTTAGTTGAATATAGTTTCTGAAAGAAATCATTTCTTAATTGTTCGATAGGAAGAAAATCTTTTTTTTTTTTCTTTAAAGAAATGCAGTGATATAATTTCTTTCTCTTTTTAAATACAAATGTAGATTTCTCTTGCATATTTTATTTAATCTATTTAAAAGAAAGAAAATCAGACTTTTTGCTTTTTTGTTTTCTTTTGAAAACTAGAGATGATATTGAATATAAAAATAAAATAAATCATGCTCTTCAACATCTCTGTAATTTTCTTTGAAAACTCGGTTTTCTTTTCCTATCTCTGTAAGTAATTCCTTTTCTCTCTATGCGTATAACCATTTGCATTTAGGAATCTCACTATGAGAAATAGTATATCAAGTATGAATCTTTCTCATTATTGTTCTGTTATTTATTTATTCCCGAAATCCCTCTCTGAGAATGAAGAAATAAAGCTCTCTCTCTCTCTGAATATTAGTTGAAAAATGAGATATAAATCCCTCTGTGTGAATATTAACTTCTGAAAATCTTCTTGAAAAGCTTTGTATTTCTCAACATAATCATCTACCTATCTCTTTGATAAATGGGTTATCTGTGCATCGCTGGAACAAATTATTTCTCTGTTTTATTCAAATTATTTCTCTGTTACATTTCGTCCCTGTGATTAAATTATTATTCTCACTCTTACATTAACATTTTTCCTCTTATACACATATATGTTTATATATTCTTCTTTTATGCAATTTAATAATCTAGAATGAAAAATTATATATATATATATATATATATATATATATATATATATATATATATATATATATATATATATATACAGTATTAATAAATTTATGTAAAGTAAATTTTATTTGTTTTAGTGCACGAAAGCAATACTCCGTACGTTGCATGGAGTATCGGACCGTCGCAGGTGATGGGAGTGGAGTTACTATCTCCGCAGGGGAGTGGTACCGTAACGGTACCCTCCACTAGCTTGCAGTCACTGCTATGGCAGTGGCCGCAAGGTAGTGGAGGGGACCACGGTGGTCCCCTCACCACTGCGGACCTGTACCCGCAGGTCCACAATGGTGATGGGACCCATGGGGCCCCACTCCCACTTGGCCTTTGTAAAAGCCATTTCAAAATCAAATTCAAGGCAATTGTTATTTGTTAAAAAAAATTTATAATTTTAGTTTAATAAAATTTATACTTAGGTAAATTTTTAGATTTATAATTAGTTTTAGCAAATTTATAATTTGTAAATTAAATTATACCAAATTTTATAATTAGATCCTTTTAAGATTCACTTAGCAATTAATCCATATTAATATGATTTGAAGCTAAATTCTATTTTTGGACTAGTGACTTTATAAGCGATATTCTTGCATGTAACTTACACTACCTTCGCCTCATGCAAATTCTTTACATTGATTACATTTATTGGCTTTTCCATCTCCATGCAAGTTACACGTTTAATTATTAATATGCGAGTTTCATAATCGCCATTATTATGCAAGTTATATTTCAAGTGTTGATATTAAATAATCTAGTTATGATTTTATTTTACGTGATTCATCAAGTAGTTATTTCAATTAATTGAGCTTTGCAATGTCTAATTATACATGTTCAATTCATAATTATTTTCCAAGCATGATGTTTATCATAAGTTAGAAAATTAAATAAAAGAAGTCGGAAAACCAAAACCTAGCAGCGTTCGGTATATACAGTGCCTCTGGGTCACGCTTACGAGTAATGTCGTCGTGTTGAACTACTGCACTTAACGCCTAATAAAGCTGCATCAACGACGTCTGTGGCATCGTCCCTATAAATCGTCGGGGAGTAATAAGGGGCACTTGGAAGTTAAAACCCAAGGGGCGGGTAATCCCCCTTGGATCGATAATTTAATAAGATAATTCTAAAATGATCTTTCATCTACTGAGTTAAACCATAGTAAACTCCTATAGGGATGATGAGTGAAATGCTTTTATGAAATTGATTTAATCTCGAAGAATTGTTGTCGATTGACAATTGGTCAAGGGTGACGCTTATGATAAGAATTAGGATCTAGTTGTTTTAGGCCACAAGCAATAGGCCATCTTGAGCCTTTGCTTAAGCGCTACCACCGTGGGTAGCAACTGCAGAGAAACTGTCTGGGACATTGACCCTAGAAAGGGTTGTGTGCCCACTAATCAAATTACATCAAACCATAGAGTAGAAAATAGAACTACATATTTTACGCCTTGATCCCGTGCCGAAACAGGTATGTAAGCAGTCTTGGGATGGAGTTGTCCCTAGTACTCAGGCATTCGTGGGTGGGGTCTAGGCTTGGTAAAGAAGGATTGAATAGAATCCTAATTTGAAAGCTAAGTATAATAAAAAGGAAAAAGTAATTCAATGCATACTCAGAAGGAATCCCGTATGGATTCGCTTGACTTCTCGAGGCTTTAAGCCAAATTCCGAGGCGGAATTCAAGCTTGTATTATGTTATTTAATTACTCCTAAGGACGGCGACCTCGGTGCACTTCTATTAGAAGAGTGTAGTACTTAGTGAGTGGCTCAAGACCCGAATGGTCCCGACGAGTCTAAGTCTCTGGCCAGAGCACCTCCTATCCAGATTGGATAGATGCCTTCCCCGTATGGGTAGATGCCTATCCCGTATTGGATAGATGAAATCTTATGTCCTGTATGGACAGATGCCTAGCCTGTATGGTTAGATGCTCATCCCAGATGGATGAATGCCTAATCCAAATGGATGGATGCCCAGAGTATGCGATTGAACCAAACACAATGATTTAATTTAAACAGTTGAAAAAAAAAAAAAGAATGGTCAATTTTGTTGGGTTAATCAAGGTGGGTTATTACAATTTTCTTTACAAATTTAAGGTCATCCTAGCTAGGATTTTGAAGTTATAATGAAGAATTAAATCAAAGACTACTTACTTGAATGGGTCATTGTACCAACCCTAATTTGCCACCTTCTACCACCATTACTTTTATAACCACCCTCCTCCATTTTACAATTTCCTATATTGCAACTCAATAAATTGAAAGAATGAATTTAAGGATTTGCAAGAGTCATCCTATAACTATCACTCACATGTGAAATATTTAATAACAAAATAGATAACATCAATAAGTCACATTGAACAATAGGTATGTAATCACTAAGTAGCTATAAAAGCATCAAAAACAATATAAGGCACTTAAAATGATTACTTAAGTGAATGAAAATTCGGTGGTGTCTTAGGGAACCAATGCACTTCATGGTTAAAATTTGATCAATAGCTAAATCACTACTTACTATACTAACCTTGGATGAAAAAATTATTGAAGTACCTTGACATTTGTAAGATTATTTACCACCATATTGTTTTATCTAAAATAATGATTAATAGAAAGAGATAAAAAGCTTCTACCAATTAGGATTACTTCTTCAACAACTTTTGAAGATGAAGATGCCAATCTAACAATATTTTGGTTTTGCAACCATTAATAATGAGAAAAGAATCGCATTCAATTTCAAGTTGATTACACCCTACACCCTTTTCTAATTTAGCACTTTCCAAAAGTGTTTATAACTTAACATCATTGTTAGATCTTGTACCAACAAAAAGAAAGTCACCTTTCACAAAATCACCAAAATGACTACAAAGTAAGAAAAACCCACATCTACCAACCCTGAATTGCCTTTGGACTCTCCATCAAAATATAGTTTTAGAGCACCTATCTTTGGAGGATACCATATGTTCATTTTTTTACATTTCTTATTAACTATTAACCCATTGATGAGGATACTTTGTTGTGGTTTATATATTCATTATAAAGGATTATAAATTTGTTGAAGTTGTTATATAATCTTTAGTGATTATGATAAAAAAAAAAAAACCTCTTTTTTTCTAAATCATAAAAATCAAATAACTGTAAATTGTTTATTTTAAAATTATAATATATTTTTTAATAATACACAAATTCCATATATTAAAAAGCTTTCAACAAAACAACCTAAATTTTTGTATATGAATGTTAAACTTCTTATTTCATTCCAATCAATATTTGATTGTATTTTCTCCCTACCAAAACAACTCCCTGATCGTCGCAGTTTCTTTCATCAACATTACTATCACTTTCATATTTACCTAAAATGTCATATAACTACCACGTGCATCCTCTATCTAATTGATCATTTGACTGACATACCAACACCTTTGACATCATACTTTATAAAAAACAAATCATAAAAAACAAAATACTAAAAAACAAATAACATAAATTCCATAATGTTTGAATTTGTAGACATCCTTCCCATTTCAATCTCGTTTCCCTTTTTCAACATTACCAAACTCAAACAAATCATAAACATCCCTTGGAAACCTTCAACTTGACTTTATCTATCAACAGACCCACTACATTTTTTAACAATGCAAATACTAGTCATAATAGTCATACCAGTCATATTAGATCTAAACTATTTATAAGTGACATAAACATGATGATGGAGAAGATCAAGCATGACACAGACTTATCCATTAAAGAAGAAGTCAAAACTAGCATGGATTGAATTTGATTAAAAAAAGAACATGCATCCAAAACTATTAAACAAAGGCCCACAAACTTGAACATAGAGTCATGTCTATAGAAGAGCCCACTTAACCATTATTCACAAAAGCAATGACTCATTTGTGATGGCAATAGAGTAAACAAAGGGGGAAAAAAAGTTCTTAACTAGTTCCACATCTAGAATTAAAAAATGTGACCATTGAAATTAAAAGTGGGCCAAAAAGGTCATGCCGTAGAGAATACTTTTATTTCCCTCAAATCTAATGACATCTTAACTCGTCAAAGAAAAAGTGTACAACTTTCATGCATTTAGACCACCATGAAAAGGACATGGCATTTTCCCTTTGCATCATCCACTTTTCTTAGGATAAATTTGTACATGTTAGGCAACTTTGAAGTTTGAATAATTGTGACATATGGGCTGATGTCACTCCATGAGCTTATCCACCACTAGCATAAAGGAATTGAATAATTAAAATTAAAAAATTAAATGGGATAAATCAAATTTAGGGGCCCTTAAGATCAATTTGGGTCCCACCATGATAAGTAGCTTTGTATGAAAGAGAGGTACCTATCTTAGGGGAAAGTGAACATGTCAATTTTGGATAGTTTATGTCGTGTTTAAAGATATTATTTGTTATATAAAAGTAGAGATGTCGACATTTATATAATCAAGGGATTTCTAAGAGAATTTTGAACATGTAAATTTACTTATGTCAATGAAAAGTAATTTATGACTTAGAAAATTAATTGAATATTAGATCAGATGATGAGTTTAAAAGTGAACATTTTATTGTTGTTTTGGAATTAAGTCTTTCTTACTCATTCTTATGGATGGAAATGGTTTAATAAAGGGTCGTGAAAATGTCATTTTTAGTGTTTAATTATTGGACGAGTGATAAAGGTATAGCTAATAATAATAGAAATGTGGTTTTGTTTATCTTGTATAATGTTCAATAAGATGTTGAAAACAAATAAAAAGATATTTCTTTTAAAAGTGTTGTTTAGGGTAAATAAATGTGCAGAATTATTCACAATTCAATTATTTTAAATAATAAAGTTGTGTCCGATTATGTTGAACACACTATATAGATATACCTTCTAAAAGTGATAGAAAAGGTTAAGTATTTAGCTTCATTTATAGTATTATCAAGATGTTCTATTATATTATATACATAGTGATTCAAACTTTCTTTTGTTATCATACTATTTAAGTTGGTGGAGCTTGATAGGCCAGCATTTTTTTTCTATTTTCATTATTATACTTGCAAATGTGACCCCTACAACTATGTGTATAGCACAATATATATAATTATAAACTTTTGTTGCTACCTTCATCCCTAGGCTTAAGAAAAATGATTTTTATTTTATCTAGAATCAATGGTACCTAAAGGCATCATTAGAGCTTGGTGTGCTAAGCATGGAAGTGACATGCTCCCCTCCATTTACCTTAGTCAAACCCTTACATCATTTTAATAGTTTTGAACAAATTGGAAGACACTCCAACAAAAAATGCAAATATCTAGATGCCTTTATGAATTATATGTCACTTGATAATGCTCCTTAAATGCTCTAGTGCCCCAATGATAATATCATGATACTGTACATGGATGATTAAAATGAATTAGATTTTGTCCTTCAAATAATAGCCTCACATCACGATTTAAATATTTTAGGTGATCCATGGTTAAAATTAAATTATGAAGTGGTAATTAAACCCACATAAGTGGTTTTGAACTAGGTTAGAGAATAACAATTATGAAAGTTAGGTTAGAATCACTTGGACGTAGGAATTCACAATATAGTAGAGTCAGTATGCTAAGTCATACACATAAATACATAACTAAACACTAGTTTATTATATTTAAGATAAACTAGCAAAGTGGGTCTGAATCAAATGGGAAAAATATTAAAGATGCACCTTTGAACATTACATTTTTTCCATTTTGACTTGCACGTGAACTAATTATGAACCATGCATGCCAATGTAAACAAGTAGTCAAGACAAAAGTAAATAATAGACACATATAAAAAGAATATGTATATGGACAAATATCTATTTGTACTACTTGTAATGATAACTAAAATGAAGTAGATGTGTAGAATATGAATCTTACACTATTCTTAAAGCAAAGTAATGTATACAACTAATTTATTGATCTCGCAATTAGAATAAAAATAATACATAGGCAATATATCATAACACATAAGTTTATGTGGGGAAAACCATTTTGGAAGGAAAACCCCATACTCGAAGAAAAACCAATTGTATTAATAGGAACAATAGAGTTATAATACAACTTACAAACCATGTCTTTATAGGAATATCTCCAACATATAAAACTAGAGCAATTTTAGTAGCATAGTGGAACCTACAAATTAATCATAAGAAATTTCAACCCTAAGCACTAACATATAGATAAAGACCAAAACCACAAGCTAACTAAGGATTGCCAAAACTGTTAGCAAGTTCAAACCCTAAATGTGATACCATATTTGGCCTATATTTCAATACACAAGTTGGTCATGGTATTCTAGGCAATTTTTATAATCATAATATATTATAAATCTATCATATATAAATCCTCAAATTGGGTGCCCTTTTTGGACATATATAAACCATTCAAAGAAACATTAAGACTTGTCATAATGTTGTTAAAGATTCTAATGCAACTCTTTTGTAATCATGTGCTCATGTGTCATGAAATCCATCATAACTCTCATCTTACAGTATCATAAGTTTCTCTTACACATCATTATGATATTATATTATCATACAACTTATTGCCCATTTCTAAAAGCATCTAAAAAATAGCAAATAATATCATCATGAAATGAAAAAAAAAAAATACAAAGAATTAATAAATATGAAGTTTAGGATGAAATTTTGAGACACCTTTCATAATAATAACTATCTCCTAAAATTGACAAGAACAAAATTCTATAAGTGGCATCTTAAAGAAATTTAAAATAAGCACTAACTACTTAGCAATGCCAATGATCAATACATTAATATAAAAAGAGATGGAATTATGAAGGATCAATCATAACCAAAATAAAATGATATTGGGGTATGAATGAGTCATCATAATTAAATTAAAGTGTTGTACAACTACGAAAGAATCATCAAAAGAATATTAACAATACAATATGCCCCTCTAATTGGATGTGTGAAATGTATGTAAGGAACCATAATGATAATCAATTAATACAAGTAATATAGAGGGGATGTCTCCCAATTGGGGGAAACATAACATGTAACATAAGAAATAATAACATGTGAAAGGCATGAACTAGACAAGACATAATATAGAACATGAAATGAGAATGAACACATAATGAGGGATAAGCTCAACAATATCACAAAAGGGAGAATAGAGGAGAAGCAAGGAGAGAATCCAATTGAAAATATATATAAATAAAATAAGTTATTGTTTGGTCAACATGATGAGAATGGTTTCTAATCAATCCATAAATTTACAACACACCAAATACATATAAACAAATAAATATAAAAAACATAAGAAATAATGACATAAAACATGTTGACAGACATCAACATGGCCCACTAAAGGTGTATTTGCATTATCCATGTTTTAATTATAAACATGAAGAATGAAAGAAAAAAAAAAGATTGATAAAAAATGAAGCAAAAAATGCAAAGTCTCAACCAATTATGTTAGGATAATATTCCCCATAAGGAAATTCTCATCTCAATCATGAATATAAAGGTATTGAAACTAAAATATTGTATCATATAGTAATCACTCCTTATCCCTATGCAAAATAGAACTCTTAGCAAATATGTCTGAAAGTGGCATCATTTTGAAAAAAATTATTCAATGAGTATTTTTCATTTTCTTTGAATATATATTATTTTGTAGATTTTAAATTTTTTTAGTGCTTATTCTTTCTCTACAACCTAAGAGAGAGAACATAAACTTTGTTAGTGCTTATTTTTCCCCTACAACTTAAGTAGTTTTCTTGTAGATTTTAAATAATTTTAGTGCTTGTTCTTTCTGTACAACCTAAGTAGTTCTCTTTCTTATTCTTTCTATACAATCCAAGTAGTTCTCTTGTACATTTTAAACTTTTTAGTGCTTATCTCTTTCTCTACAGTCCAAGTAGCTTGAGCCACCTTCGATGATGAAGGAAATTTAGATCTATAATTTACAATACATTTGTTGTTTTCCTCTTTTCTTGGTACATGTATAAGTCATTCCTCATGTAGATCCCTTATAGGCATGCAAATATCCAATCCCTTATGCTCATAAATTGTAGGTTGTACCACTTTGTGGTTCTTTAGGCATTGCAAATCGATATTCTCTATCATATGAAGGCATAAACACCAATTTATGTTTGATCCTTGTAAGCTAGTGTGGTCTTATAAATTATTAAATTTTCCTTCCTTTCTTCACCAGTCTTCTTTCTTGTGAAATGTTTACAAAACATGAAAGTCATCACTGCGCTTATATATGATGGTTCCATAGGTACTTAAATGCAAATATCCATAATAAAAATGATTCAATTTTTATAAA